>NC_081429.1:3930526-4061198 GCF_949786415.1 Peromyscus eremicus | reverse complement strand
ATTCTATAACCATGAAAAAATTACATATTATATATGCAGTGATATCAAAGGTAAATCACAACTAGGTGAAGAATATTCTTTTAATGGCCTAAACCCAGGCCTCTCTTCATGTGCTAAAGAAGAGACAACATACCTTCAAAAGTGGCTTTCTTTGTTGGCAGTTGATCCCACCAATGAAGACCATGTTGGGCATCACAGGTCTGGGGAAATCTAACACAAAGTCTGTGCGTAACAACCAAACGGACACTTGGCTGAAGAGGTCTTCCATAGTCATTGGGGTCTGGAGAACTTCAGAGGCAATGTCTGTAGCAGTTTTGAACAAGTAGTAGCAAAATGCATGCTCTTCCATGTAGAAAACAATGTTTGACACTCTCTCCATGAAAGTCATGGTGTCTGTGAATTTTGAGAAGAATCTCGGAACATAAGACAGTGGACTGGGGCACTGTGTGCCCACTTCAAGATGGTGGCAAAGGATATACCTTGAAAAGACCACTGAAGGGAGTGACAAATACTTGGCCACAGTTAAGCCACACACATCAAAAGGATCCAGAAACACAGCATCAAAAGAACTCTGCTTCAAGTACTCCACTAACTTCTTGTCGTTAAACAAATGCCTACAGTGTGAAGATATTAATTCGAAAAACACTTTGCCTGAGCCTGTTACTACAGAAAGTATACGTTGTTCTGGAGTTATCCATTGAGCGTCAGAAATAAACTTGAACTTACGATTGAATTCCTCCAGAGTATAAGAAGTTGAATATGTCTTCATTGTCAAATTCAGGGATTTTCCCAGTTGCCAACTCACCTCTGGCACAACTGTCACCACCTCGTGCCCCCTGTGGATGAGTTTCTCCACAACCGACTGCATGGTGAACCAGTGGCTCCCATCCATGGGCACCACCAGCAGTCTGCCTGCCTGGGCACAGCCAGAGGCCAGCAGCAGACACACACAGAGAGGAAGGGAGGCTGGGAGAGCTGCAGGAGCCATGGGAGAAGTGGAGCCCGGGACAGTCCAGCTGATGAGAATCTCAGCTCCTCTAATAGAACTGCTTGAGTAGAGGACAGTGGACTTCTCAGCAGACACATGTATTTGTATGTTTCCAAGTGAGGTTAAATTTAGTGCTAATGATTTACTCAAAAGAACAATAATTAATGAACTTCTTTGGCTGAAATGACTACTTTTGTGCCTTCCAGATTAAAAAAAAAAAATTATGACTTTGTTTCAGAAAGATCATGACCTCTATTGCACTTCCAGTTTTGAAGAGTTATCAAACAATATATTTTGATTATTAAATTCAGAAAAAATAAGAAGTTGCCTATAAAGGTCCTCTATATTCATCACATGCTCATTTATCCTTCATAAAAGGAAAGCTAAGAAGGATGGACAGTGAAAGTCATCAAGAAGAGGTAGATAGAGAAAGCTAGAGGTCACAGAAAAGCTGGACCCTCTCTAAAGAGCACATTATGGTACATAGGACAGGCCAGGGTCAAATCAATTGTGTATTGCAGTGATTTAATGGACCCGAGAATGTAGGAGTCTTGACTGACAGGCACTGAGCCTTGGGACTCTGCCCTGCTGTAGGACTCCAGTAAACCAGTATTGCACAGCCTCTGTCCCTGTCAAAATGGAAACATTCTGTGTGTTAGATCAGTTTCTGTTATTTCAGAACCCTTTCTAAGACAGGATGACTTTCTTTCTGAGCCTGGCCTTTAGACAGACATCCAGACAGAAGACAGAAGATGAAGAGCTGAGCCTCTGAAAGCTTGTTTCCTCCTTGATGATGGTCAGATTAAGTTACTCCAGCCACAATGGCCAGGGGCTCTGCTTTCCTAGGAACAAAGGGATCAGAACTTACGACTTCCACCTTCCACCACAATTCCAGGAAGGGGCTGATGTTGGACCTAGTCCTGGTATTAAATAATGAGTCAGGACATGACAGTGTATCCAGTGAGTTCGTAAAAAATCCACTAATCACTTACTGTTTCTGACAAACATTAGTCATGGGAACCATTCGACTTGGGTCTACAACAGTGATGCCCAGAGTCTGCTCTCCACATACAGTGTAGGCACAGTGTCCCAGCATAACCTGCAGGCACCAGACAACATGAGCTCTGTGGAGACTCTCAGAGCAGGGTTATGACGATTGAACCAGCTATTGTAAGTTTTGTGGTGTTAACTTTTCTATACCATCACACATCATCTTGAAGCTAATTTCTCTGTGTGGTGTAAAGGTATAATTTTATGGTCTTCTCTTGTGTAGAAACAGGCCTGACATTTCTCTACCTCTCTCGTGCTACATCCACAAATCACACAGCACAGCAACAGATGGGGGTGAGTGTCCCAGGCCGATCACGTTAACAAGAAAAAGAGAAACCAGAGACACTCGTAAATTTTTCCTAGCTTTCAAGACCCTTCCCAGAAGGTCCTCTTTGGGAAGTAGAGTGGTAATGGCTTAATGATTCCACCTGGGGGAGGACATAAACAAAAAGGCAGTGACCACAGGGACCAGCCTCCATGTCTCAGTGGTATCTCAGTGTGGCTGCCACATAGGCCAACTCCACAGACCATCCCTGAAGCTGAGTTGATTGCCTTCTCTATCAGGAGAGGAGGTTCAAAACTACCTGGAGTCCTTGGAAAGTTTCTTCAAGCCCAACTTCTGAGTTGCCCTACTAAGCCCTCCCAAATAGAAGAAGTCCACTCAACCAATTCCAGAAATATGATGGAGCTAGTAATGCTTGGTCTAGGAAGCCTATAGTGGCTTCATTTATCCATGAAAGATGACCCAGCAACATGGGCTGGCATGTAGGTGTCCAACTCTGTGGACCTCAGATGAGCAAAGTTTGGTTCTTTTAAGAAGGCAAATAGAAGCAGAACTCTGAAAAAATTTTAAAAGTGGGCATGGGAGCTAATGAGATGGCTCAGTGGTTGGAAGCACTGGCTGCTCTTTCAGAGGACCCAGGTTCAATTCCTAGTATCTACCTGGCAGCTCACACCTGTATGTAAATCCAATTCCAGCATTTCTGACACCCTCACACGACATACATTCGGGGAAAACACCAATAACATAAAATAAAAATAATTTATTTAAAAATATACTGGCCATGATCCTCATACTAAGAGACTGCCACCTCCAAAAAAAAAAAAAAACACCATGCAATAGCTATAATAATCTAGAAAAGAGTTGGCCAATAACTCATTCTGGAATCAGAGCCTCCCTCCTTCCCAGGTTCCAGAACTGGAGGAGTTAGGCCTGCTTGTTTGGGGAAGTCAAGCAGTGGGTCCCCTCAACTTGAAAGGTTGTGCAACAGCTCCACCCTGACAGCTAAATTCTACTTCTGCATACTTTAGAGAAGGAGCCAGGCTTGATTTATTGGAAATTCAGACAAACAGTTTAGGCAGAAATCCACCATACAATTCTGCCCCCAGAAGAGAGGCAATCCACTGTGCATATATGTAGTTGGTTTTATTGGTGGTGCCCACCACTCGGCTCCCTAATAAATACATGGAGTCTTATTCTTATTTATGAATTTCCAGCCTTAGCTTCGTTTGTTTGTAGTCAGCTTTACTAATTTAACTTAAATTAACCCATTTCTCTTCTTCTACATTTTGCTTCTGGACTTTTACCTTTCTCTATTCTATATCCTTTCATTTTTTTCTTATTCCATGGCTGGTTGTTTGGCTGGGTAACTGGCCTCTGGCGTACTCCTCTCCTCCCTTTCTTGCTCCTCCATCTTCTCCTGAGCCCAGATTTCTCCTCCTATTTATTCTCTCTGCCTGGTAGCTCCAACTATCCCTCTCCTGGCCATTCAGTTCTTTATTAGACCAATCAGTTGTTTTAGGCAGGCAAATTAACACAGCTTCACAGAGTTAAAATAATGCAACATAAAATAATGCAATGCATCTTTGCATCATTAAACAAATATTCCACAGCATAAACAAATGAAACACATCTTATTAAGCCAATAGTCCACAACACATAGATAGTGTCTGATCCTGTGAAGATCTGGTGCTGTGATGATCTGACTCTGAGCAGGATATTCTAACCTCAGAGACTAGTCTGCAGCTTTGCTCAGTATCAGATACAATTTGAGAAATTGCCTGACCAGAGAAGATAACTTCTGAATCACTGGACCAGATGTTACTGTAATATCCAGCCAGCTACTTTGACACTGTTGTCACTAGACAGAAAGACAGACCATCCAATAACCAGACGAAGGCCCATCAAGGTAGAGAAGTCAATGTGAGCTCTAGCTCCTTGAGGTTGTCACTATTTAATCCTTCCAGAATTACAGGCTAGTATACAGAGGTGTAACTCTGCCACACACACACACACACACACACACACACACACACACACACACACACACAAAAATCACTTGAGAAAAACCAGAAGAAAAATCTGAATCCTGAAATGCCTGGAAAACAAAGCATGGCCACAGGTATAAGGAGAGCTATAGTGGACATGTTCAAAGAAGGTACACAAAAAAACTTCCCTTCCTGTGGTAAGGGACAGATAACACACTTGGGAAAGTGACTAGCCCTGGTGACCATTGATCTCACCAGGGAAGACCATGTTGAATATCACAGGCCTGGCATGATCAAAAGTAAAGTCAGTGCCTGACAGCCAAATGGAAATGTCCCTGTGGAGACCATTGTCACAGGAAGTTGGAGAGTTTCAGAGAAGATCTCCATGAGAAAATAACTATTTAACCAAAAATTTAAAATAATTCCCACTCTCTCTTTAACATTCACAGTATCTGGAAGCGGTGGAGAAGATTAGGAACACGAGAAAGGGACTGGCCCACTGAGTGCTTCCTTCAACATTAGAGCAAAACATCACTCTGCTGACCATCTGAACATCTCACGTGGAAGGAAAAGATATTTGGCAACAACTAAGTTGCACACAACAAAAGGGTCCACAAAAGCCTAAAACAAAAACAAAAACCAAAACAGAACCCTCTGTTGTGGGTAAGATATTAACTGCCTTTTGCTAAACAGACTCCTCCACAGTGAAAGATGGTGTCATAGAGAAAGCATAATGACCTCCAGAGTTTTCCACTGAGTGTCAGCAACAACCTTGACTCTCAGTCAAAACCCTCCAGAGAGTGAGAAGCTGAGTGACTGTTTCTCATATAATACAGTCTCTTGGTGAAGAAATACCATGACCAAGGCAACTCTTACAAAGGAAAACATTTAATATGAGTGGCTTATGTTTCAGAGGGTTAGTCCATTATCATTATGGCTGGGCATGTCAGCACACAGGCAGACATGGTGCTGAAGAAGGACCTGAGAGTTCTACAAATTGATCAGCAGGAACCAGGATGTGAACAGACACTGAGATTGGCTTAAGCATAAGAGTCCTCAAAGCCCAGTCCCACAGTGACACACTTCCTCCAACAAAGCCACACCTACTCCAGCAAGGTCACACCTCCTAATACTGTTGCTCCTTTTGGGGGCCATTTTATTAAAAAACTACCATATTCAGTAATCTTCCCCATTGCCCTCCACTTCTGACACCATCACCACTAACTCTAGGCCTCTGTGGTACAGTTCATACAAAACATATTTCATGGTGAACCAGTGGTTCCCATCCACAGGCAACAACAACAGCCTACCTGCCTGGACAAAGCCAGAGGCCAGAACACATCACACACACACACACACACACACACACACACACACACACACACACACACACACAGAGGGAGAGAGAGAGAGAGAGAGAGAGAGAGAGAGAGAGAGAGAGAGAGAGAGAAAGAGGAAGGGAGGCTGGAATAACCTGCAGGGGCTGACAGGACAAGCCTATCTCAGAGCAATCCAGGCAGTCAGGCTCTACCTCTCTAATAACACAGCAGGAAAGGTACAGGTACCAAAGCTACCTCAATGGAGACAGGTATTCATATATTCAAAGGTGAAGTTATACTCACTGCCAATGATTTATCCAGAAGAATAATTAATGAAATGGTTTTGCTGACTACCTAGTTGTGTGTTTTCCAGGAAAGAAAAGCTTGTGACCTTTGTCTTGGGAAGATCACGCCCTCTATTGCAGTGCCAGATTCCAAACACAATCATCAAGTTATGTGCTTGAATTTGAGAATTCAGAAAAATGAAGAAACTGTCCATAAAGAGTCTCTGCCTCTGTAATGTGCTTGCTTGTTTGCACATCATAACATGGACTAAGGAGGGGAGAAGGAGAGAAGAGAAAGTTAGTTGGCAGGGAGAAGGAATTAATGCTAGAGATGGTCACAGAAAAGCGGGTCCCTCACTAAAGGACACCTTGTGTAGGGAAGGGCTGGTGCAGAGTCAAACCAACTCTGAGTTGCTCCTGTGGCTATGGAAGCTCCATGAAGTCCCCATTGCTGTATGATTTAATTAAACCTGTGTAATGAAATCTCCATGGAAACTTCTCGGTGTTGTGTTATAACCATCATCAAAGTCCCCAGGTATGCCCTAACACTGCATACATATACATGCCTAGATACACACAGCTTCTCACCAGTGTTTCCTTCTCAACACACAGGTTTACTCCACCTATAACATCTATTCCCTGGCAGCACACTGTATGTGAAACATGGCTGCCATATGAAAAAATAGGAAGGACATAAACACAATAATAGGGTTGTTTTTATTTTAGATGTGTGGTTGTGCTGTTTACAAGCTCTTTATCAAAAGGTCCTGCATGACCACATATGTGTTTGTATTTGGCTAAGCATGGTGTGTGTGAATTAGTGTGTGGTGTGTGAGACTGAAGGTAGTGGTGGTGCTGTGTGTGTGTGTGTGTGTATGTGTATGTGTATGTGTGTGTGACTAAGTATGTGGGATATGAATGAGGGTGACATGTGTCCAGGTATGTGACCCAAGAACTCAACTTCTATCTGGTGAGATTACAGAACAAAAAGGTATTTAAAAACAGTCAGCACAGTCTTGTTCACAAAAATAAAAGTTAGTAAGCTAGTAAATATCACTAATGATCACTGAGAATATGAGGACAATCAGTGAAAATACTGTAATGTTATCTGCTATTGTCCATGGCATATTATAGCATATGACAACTAATAACTCAGATGTCAACCCACCAGACAAATAATTCTCTGAGGGAAAAAACTGTTTCAAGCAAGGTTTATGGGGCCATTGACTGTGAAAACTGGTTCCTTCTCTCTATGATTTCATATGGAAAACAGCTGTGGAATCTCCCTATCACCATGCATTTTCATCTAATGTGTACCTCTAATCTCATGATTACATCTCAACCTAATGGGTACTTATTCTGTGGACTGTCTAAAGATGATTTCTTCTTAAGCTGTATAATTTTGATGAATAGAAATAATACCAGGATATTTTTCATAGCTCAGGCTGACATAGGAAAATAGTATTCTCAGGTACAAAGATAGGTTTTTACACAATTAGCTGATTTAAGACCTCAGAGAAAATTCAAAGTAGACTATTTGCCCCTGCAAATAAACCACAAATGGACAGATTCCCAGGTGTTTTGTTTGAACCAATAGGCCTAAGAAGCTTTGTAGCCAGTTCTCCAGTAGCTCAACTCTGGCTGATAACATTAAAGACATAACTCCCTGCAGAAATTCTCTCGGCATCTGACTCCTAGATGAACAAACTCCTAATCTAAGTTTTATGATACAAGAGTAAAGGCTCATCCAACTAACTATTTATGTTAAGTCCTGGGGTGATTTTAAGGTCACTGTGCTGTGGGATGGTCTGTATATCAAATTGGTCTTACTGGTCCATAAATAAAACACTGATTGGCCAGTGGCCAGGCAGGAAGTACAGGCGAGACTAACAGAGAGGAGATTTGAGAGAACAGGAAGGAGGAGGGAGACACTGCTAGCCGCCACCATGACAAGCAGCATGTGAAGATGTCAGTAAGCCATGAGCCACGTGGCAAGGTATAGATTTATAGAAATGGATTAATTTAAGATGTAAGAACAGTTCACAAGAAGCCTGCCACGGCCATACAGTTTGTAAGCAATATAAGTCTCTGTGTTTACTTGGTTGGGTCTGAGTGGCTGTGGGACTGGTGGATGAGAGAGATTTGTCCTGACTGTGGGCCAGGCAGGAAAACTCTAGCTACATCACTATCCCTCCAGAACATGGGGAGCACCTGAGCACTACATGTTTCTGCCTGCTCACCAGGGAGATATATAAATAATATACAGATATATAAAACTTTATAAAGACAAATGAGGTAAGAAGAAATTTTCAAGATGGAGGAATAAAGAAAGTTAGCATCAGCCGGGTGGTGGTGGCGGCGGCGGCGGCGGCGGCGGCGGCGGCGGCGGCGGCGGCAGCAGCAGCAGCAGCGGCACACACCTTTAATCCCAGCACTCGGGAGGCAGAGGCAGGTGGATCTCTGTGACTTTGAGGCCAGCCTGGGCTACCAAGTGAGCTCTAGGAAAAGTGCAAAGCTACACAGAGAAACCCTGTCTCAAAAAACAAAAACAAACAAAAGAGAAAGAAAGAAAGGAAGGAAGGAAGGAAGGAAGGAAGGAAGGAAGGAAGGAAGGAAGAAAGATAGCATCAAAATGATTGTATTCCTTCCTTACCTCTCAGAAAGAAAAGTTTAGTTCTCATTGATATCATGGATTACTTTGCATACTCTAGACGTGGTCTTAGAGCAGGTACTCTAAAGTCCATGATATTTAGTGGGTAGCCATTCCAGCTTTGACCTGGAAGTTCCAACCCCCATTGAGGCTTCGGTAATGATCATGCCTACAAGGTGGAGCTGAGAGAGGATGCTGAAGACCCGAGATCCAGAAGCATGGGTGTTCTTGGTTCCTGGACCCTGGACGCTGGAGCTAGACCGAGCAGAGTTCTTCAGACAACACCCCAAGAATGCACCACACTTTTTCCAGACCCTGTTACCTATCCCTTCACTTGTAAGTTACCGCACAAAATAAACCTCCCTTTTAACTACATGGAGTGGCCTTAATAATTTCACCAATAATGATAGTTACCAATAAATGTTAATTTTTGGTTTTGACCGTGTCTAACTTAATGGCAAGCGAAACGCTAGGAAAAGAACTTTGCTTATCTTTATGACTTACAGATTGTCCATTCTTCCAACACCTATTCAATATAGTACTTGAAGTCTTAGCTACAGCTATAAGGCAATTGAATGAGATCAAGGGGATACCAATTGGAAAGGAAGAAGTCAAATGGTCTTTATTTGCAGATGATATGATAGTGTATATAAGTGACCCTAAAAATTCCACCAGGGAACACTTACAGCTGAATAACACATCCAGCAAATGAGCTGGATACACAATCAACTCAGAAAATCAGCAGTCCTCCTGTATACAAATGACAAACAGACTGAGAAAGAAATCAGTGGAATAGCCCCATTTACAATAGCCTCAAACAATATAAAATGTCTTGTGGGTAACTCCAATCAAGTAAGTGAAAGAATGATATGATAAAAACTTCAAGTCTTCAAAGAAACAAATTAAAGAAAATAACAAATGGAAAGATCTCTCATGCTCAGGGATTTGTAGGATTAACACAGTAAAATTGACCATCCTACCAAAAGCAATCTCCTGATTCAATGAATCCCCATTAAAATTATAAAACACAATTCTTCACAGACCTTGAAAGGAAAATTCTCAACTTCATATGGAAACACACACACACACACACACACACACACACACACACACACACACACACAAAACAGGATAGTTGAAAAAATCCTGAACAATAATAGAACTACAAGAGGTCTTACCATTCTTGATCGCAAATTATACTACAAAGCCATTGTAAGAAAAACAATATGGTATTGGTTTAAAAAAATAGACACATTGGTCAGTGAAATCAAATTGAAGACCTGGACATAAAACCATGCACCTATAAACACCAGGATTTTGATAAATAAGCCAGAAATATACACTGAAAAAAATTTACAGTATCATCCAGAAATGGTGCTAGTTAAACTGGATGACTGCATGTAGAATAATGCAAATAGATTCATACCTATCACCCTGCACAAAACTCAACTCCAAATGAATGAAAGACTTCAACATAAAAGGAGATATATTGGACTTCTAGAAGAGAAAGTGGGGAATAGCCTTGAGTACCTTGGCTCAGGAACAGACTTCCTGAACAGAACCTAGTGCAGAGCAGTTTATACTTCCTGTAATATATGAAGGCAATCCTAAAGAAGTCTCCAAATAATGAGGGAGAGGGAACCTCTACTGGCCATATCTTGTTATGAAACTAAGGTTCCTTTTTGGGAAGGATGCCAATCCAATTCAGTTGTTGGTCAAAGGGGTCCCATGGAAATTCCCAAACAACCCAGGCTGTTGCCAAGACAATAGGTTGATCTCCACAAACTTCCAAGACACCATTGCTGAAGACAACACCCACACAACTCATTGAACATGGAGAGGTTGAGCTGGTGCCTATATCAAACCTTCACTCCATGTTCTAGTATCTACAACATGGAAACGTACTCTGCAGGCCACTAGAAGAGAACAGGAAACAACAACCCAACTACAAATCCTTTGACCTATGATCTGTCTTGCCTGCAAAACACACTAGGTCAGGGCGAGGTGGTGGTGGTGCACCCCTTTAATCCCAGCACATGGGAGGCAGAGGCAGTTGGATCTCTGTGAGTTCAAGGCCAGTCTAGTCTACAGAGTGAATACCAGGTCAGGCTCCAAAGCTATGCAGAGAAATCTCATCTCAAAAACAAAACAAAACAAACAAAAAAATACACCAGGGCAATGGAGACAAAACCTTGTGGGAGTAACCACCCGATGTTTGATTTGAATTAAGGCCCACATCATGAATGGAACCCATACCTGACACTGATTGTGTGACCAAGAACCAGAATCTATAAGTCCAGACAGATAGAGTAAAACCAAATAATCCTGTTCTTAAGGGGAAAGTAACACCTAAATGACTCATAATGATATTCTTCTATACTCATGGATCAGTGCCTTAGTCAACCATCATCAGAGATGCTTTGCCGGGGGCCTCATGCAACAGATGGGAACAAGTACAGAGACACAAAGAAAGACATTACATAGAGAGACCTTGGAGCACACAGCTCTAAATGAGACGGCTCTGTCAAATTCCTCCCCTCAGAGCTCAGTGAACTCCAAAGAGGAGAGGCAGAAAGAGTTGGAGAGAAAGAAGGGATGGAGGACACCCTGAGAACAAGGTCCTCTAAAACAACTCAGCAATGCTCATATCATATCAATGATTTTTTTAAAAATTCGAAATACTGCATGTGCTCTCCTATAGAGTACAGAGGACAAATAATGAGGACTGCTTCATTGCTTAAAAAGGTCATTAAACATTTCTAAAAAATAGTATAATGTAGCTTGAAAGTTTTTGTCTCTTTAAATCACTTTTTAAGTTAGCATACAGAGTATTCAGTGGCATTATGGCATTTTTCAGACATTTAGTCTTTTCTGCTCTCTATTCTCAGTCTTACACTCCATATGTTCTCTTCCTATCCCTGAATGCTTCCATTTTCTGTTTTCATGAGACATGTGTATCATTACTGTCGCTTTTCGTCCTCAGGACACATTTCTTTGTCCCCTTGCCTTTCTAATATCATGACCATGCCCTACACACACAAATAGAAAGGATACTTATATATTAAAAATTAGATTGCTGCTTGGAATGTATAGGCAATTACATCACAGGTGTACACAGTCATATGAATAGGGCACCTATATAGACTTGTTTCCTAATTAGTGAATTGGCACAAAACAATTCTCCAACCCAGGAAGAAATTCCGTATGCAGTGATATAAACAATAAATTACAGCTCAGTAAAGAATATCTTTTTTAGTGTCCAAACCCAGAGCTCTTTTCATGTGATAAATGACAAATAGCATACCTTGGAAATCGGCTTTCTTTGTTGGCAGTTGATTCCACCAATGAACACCATGTTGGGCATCACAGGTCTAGGGAACTCCAAGACAAAGTCTGAGCGTAACAACCAAATAGACACTTGACTGAAGAGGTCATCCATAGTCACCAAAGTATGGAGAACTTCAGAGGCAATGTCTGTAGCAGTTTTGAAAAAATGGGGGCAAAATGTACGCTCCTCCATGTAGGAGAGGTGGTTCCACACTCTCTCCTTGAACGACATGGTGTCTGTGAGTTTCAAAAGAAGTCTGGGAACATAAGACAGTGGACTGGGGCACTGGGCACCTTCTTCGAGATAGTGACAAAATACACCTCTTGCGAAGATCACCGAAGGGAGAGACAAATACTTGGCCACAGTTAAGCCGCACACATCAAAAGGATCCAGAAACACAGCATCAAAAGAACTCTGCTTCAAGTACTCCACTAACTTCTTGTCGTTAAACAAATCTCTACAATGTGAAAATAATAATTCAAAGAAATGTTTGGCTGAGCCTGTCAGTAAAGAAACCATACTTTGTTCTGGATTTTTCCATTGAGTGTCAGAAAAATACTTGAACTCACGGTTCATATCTTCCAGAGTGTGAGAAGTTGAGTACGTCTTCACTGTCAAATTCAGGGATTTTCCCAGTTGCCAACTCACCTCTGGCACAACTGCCACCACTTCATGCCCTCTGTGGATGAGTTTCTCCACAACCATCTGCATGGTGAACCAGTGGCTCCCATCCATGGGCACCACCAGCAGCCTGCCTGCCTGGGCAAAGCCAGAGGCCAGGAGCAGACACACATACAGAGGAATGGAGGCTGGGAGATCTCCAGGAGCCATGGGAGAAGTGGAGCCCAGGACAGTCCAGCTGCTGAAACCCCAAGCTCTTCTAATAGAGCTGGTTGAAACAGTACAGTGGCAAAATTTTTTGCTGTTTTTGTATGTTTGCAAGTGAAGTTAAATTCAGTGTTAATGATTTACTAAAAAGAGTAAAAATTAACGAACTTTATTGGCTCCAAAACCTATTTGTTGAAACCATTTTGAAATAATGTGTTTGGATATTGAAATTCAGAAAAATTAAGAAGCTGCTTATAAGGATCTTCTATATCCATCACAGGCTCAATTATATTTCATTAGAAGGGAAACTAAGAAAGATAGACAGTGAGTGTCACCAAGAAGAGGTAGAGAATGCTAGATGTCACAGAAAAGCAAATCTCTCCCTAAAGGGCACATTATGTCAGAAAGGAGAGACATGGGTCAAATCAACATTTCTCTGAGTCCGTGGATCTCAGAGTTCAGGAATCTTGACTGACAGACACTGAGCCTTGGGACTCTGCCCTGCTGTAGGACTCTAGTAAACCAAGTACACCGCCACTGTCCCTGTCAAAATGAAAACATTCTCTGTGTTAGATCAGTTTCTGTTATTTCAGCAACCTTTTTAAGACAGGATGACTTTCTATGTGAGCCTGGCTTTTGGACAGACATCTGGACAGAAGACAGAAGATGAAGAGCTGAGCCTCTAAAAGCTTGTTGCCTCCAATGATGATGATCAGATTAAGTTGCTCTAGGAACAAAGGTCAAAGGCCATGGTGATAATTTATTTTTGCACCCCAATAAAGCTTATCTGGGTGTCAGAGGGAAAAGTCAGCTACTATATTAAACATAGAGATCAGGCAGTGGAAGCACATGCCTTTAATCCTATCACTCAGAAGGCACAGATCCATCTCTGTGAGATCAAGGCCATACTGGGCTACATGAGAGAAAGAGAGCCAGGCAATGGCACACATGCCTTTAATCCCAGGAAGTAATCCGGCAGGACACAGAAAGCTATACAAGGCATGAGGACACAGGAACAATCTCCCTTTGGCTGAGGATTTCCTAGCAGTAAGAGTGGCTGGCTTCCTTCTGCCTCTCCGATCTCTCAGTTTCACCCCAATATCTGGCTCTGGATTTTTTATTAAAAGTAGACTCAGCAATTTGTCTTATATCTGGCAGCCCAAGTTTGTAGCATGAATTCATAAAAAAGCCGCTTGCCTGTGGCCTTGCAGGTCCAGACTTAAGCCTCAGTTGCTCATGGCTGGAGTTTCCACCCCATGTGGGCCAGAGTCTCTTTCACTTCTTCTCTCCCAGTGGATTGTAGGCTTTCTCTGGATCCCCAACTCAGGCTGATAATACACTAAGTAGCTGTCTTGAAACCTGCTTGGGGTTCTATTGATCTATGCACAGGAGTCAGCCTCACAACTGAATCGTTATTGTCGGCAAATTTGGTGAGTCAAGTAAGATTTCTGGTAGTGAGAAATTATTTAAAAGAGAAATTCTTCCCACATTAAAAAATGGGAAACATTTCTACAATGGAGGGAATTTGGTCTCTGTTTGATAACATATAAGGCAGTCTGAAAATGAGAGGTTAATTAATGTTGTTGATTTATATAACATCAATTATGAAAATTTTTTTGTTCGTTTTTGTTTTAATCATTAAAAAGATTGGTTATTTGAGTGCCAAGATAAAAGTTTTAGAAAAACTTGTTAAAACAGATTACAGAGATATTCAGACCCAGACAGAAGAATTTAAATGTAACCTATCTCAGCATTGCATTTTACAGTTACAGAGAAACAGCCTAAGGCTTTCAAACAACCAATGTTAATCTATCCAGTAACCTTACACTAACAGCCAAATGCTCAGGCCTGTGTACCAGCTAACTGGACTCCTGTGGAAATGTTAGATTTGAGGAGATTTAAAGAAGATATGCCGGGTGGTGGTGGCGCACGCCTTTAATCCCAGCACTCGGGAGGCAGAGCCAGGCGGATCTCTGTGAGTTCGAGGCCAGCCTGGGCTACCAAGTGAGTTCCAGGAAAGGCACAAAGCTACACAGAGAAACCCTGTCTTGAAAAACCAAAAAAATAAAAAATAAAAAAATAAAAAAATAAAAAATAATAAAGAAGATATACTCTCATATGGTATGTGCTCTCCTTTCATAAAGCAGATGTTAGACTCATGGTAAACGTGTAATAGAATTTTCCCTCAGAACTGGAAAGATTTGGTGACAGCTACACTAGAGACTGATCCATGTAATGAAGAACTTGGTAGAAAGAGGAGGCTAAGACTGCAAAAAACAATGTAGGGCTAGAGGTACGAAAATTTCCCAAGATCAACTTCTTGGAGAAGGTAATTATGCTTATTTACAAAAACAATCTTTATGTGATGACCACACCCTAATTTTATGTTGAATGACAGCCTTCAATGCTTGGGACAGAATGGAAGAATTAGGAAAGAAAATTGAGTCATTTATGAAAATTATATATGCCCAAAAGAAACCTTACCTGATTTCTTACAAAGGCTGTCTTCAGCAGTAAATAGAATGATACCAAATTCAGAAGCTAGACAGATAGTAATTGAATCTCTGGCTCTTGAAAATGCTAATGCACAATGCAAAAGGGTAATTAGGCCATTAAATCCAGATCAGTATCCTTGGAGGAATGTATCTGAGATACAATTAATATTGAATCTCATGACCATGATGATGCTTGGATAGGAGAGGTGCTTTCCAGAGGTTGAAGAAAAATAGTAATGCCAGGTGTTTCAATTGTGGTAAACAAGGTCACCTAAAAAGGGAATGTAAACAGGACATTCCTAGCTAGAAACAATGTTTCTTCAAGTAACAATGGCAACAGAATGCCCATCCCTTCTGGGTTATGCAGAAGGTGTGGTAAAGACAAATATAGGACTAACAAATGAAGATCAACAAGGGGCAGACAAGATAATTGTTTACCTTTGCCATTGGGAAACTCCCAGAGAGGCCTCTCACAGTTCAGTCCTTTACTGCAATGGTAGAAGAAACCAATTCCCAGAATAATTAAATAAACAAATGCCTATTGTAAAAACCTATAATGCTTGGGGTGATAGAGCAGCTATAGCAGAGACAACAAAAATTCAGGAAAAACCATAAAATAAATATTTTGGCAAACTTGTATAAATAAACAAAGACCCAAATTAAAAATACAAATAAATGACATTATCATTGAGTGTGGTGATATTGTGTTCCCCAAAATATTGTGTACCCCAATAAAATTATCTGGGGTCAGAGAACAAAACAGCCACTAGATATAGAGGCCAGAAAATGGTGGCACACATGCCTTTAATCCTAGCATTCCAGAGGCAGAGATCCATCTGGATCTCTGTGAGTTCAAAGCCACACTGGAAACAGCCAGGCATGGGGACTCATGCCTTTAATTCAAGGAAGTGATGGCAGGAAGCAGAAAGGTATAAAAGGTGTGAGGACCAGGAACTAGAGCTGGTTAAGCTTTCAGGCTTTTAGCAACAGTTCAGTTGAGTTCCATTTGAATAAGGACTCAGAGGCTTCCAAACTGAGGAAACAGGGTCAGCTAAGGAACTGGCAAGGTAAGGTGGCTGTGGCTTGTTCTGCTTCTCTGCTCTTCCAGCATTCACCCCAATACCTGGCTCTGTGTTTGTTTTTATTAGTAAGGATGACATTATAATTGAGGGTCTTATAGACAAAGGTATGGATGTAACAACAATTGCACCAGAATTTTGGCATCCAAATTGACCTCTTTATGAGGGAAATGTTCAGCTGTTAGGGATTGGAACATTATTTCAAGTGAAACAGACCACAAGATGAATCAAATTTACAGGGCCAGAGGACAGAAGGAAAATTAAAACCATATGTGGCTAATATTGTTATGATTTTATAGGGCCATGATTTATTACAACAATGGAATACCCAGATTAACATTCCTCCAACCTCTGAAACAAATCATAAACTAACATATGTTTCTGAGAAAAATATTAGAAGGTATTATAAAGAAGAGTCACCAGCCATCCATGTTGTAAAAGAACAGGGCACAACAGCTGATGATCTTTTGAAGACACCAACAGCTCTACCTTTAAAATGGTTAACAGACAAACCTGTATGGGTTCAGCAATGGCCTTTAACATCAGAGGAACTATAGACCTTCAAAGAGCTGGTACAAGAGCAGTTAAATGCTCAACATACTGAAGAATCAATCAGCCCTTGGAATTCTCCTGCATTTGTTATTAAAAATTAATCTGGTAAGTGGACAATGGTAACAGACCTAAGAGCAATTAACAAAGTAATGCAGACAATGGGCTCTCTACAATCTGGAATTATTTTGTCTACTCTATTACCTAAAGCATGGACTCTTATAGTTATCAATTTAAAAGACTATTTTTTCTCAATACCCTTACAAGAAAAAGACAAAGAAAGATTTGCCTTCATCATGCCTACTTATAACAATTCTCAGTTGTTTAAGAAATATCAATGGAGGATTCTCCCACAGGAAATGTTAAATAGCCCAACCCTGGGCCAATATTTTGTAGGACAACCATTGGAAGTAATATGGAGACAATTTCCCAAATCTATAATTTATCATTACATGGGTGATAATTTACTAGCTGATTCAAATGTACATACTTGAGAAAGAATGTTTGAAGAAAAATAAAGAAAATTTTGCTTTGTTGGGGATTACAAATTGCTCCTGAAAAGATACAAAGAGAGATTCTATTAATTATTTAGGATATAAAATAGGTCTACAAAAACTAGACCCCAAAAGGTGTGAATTAGGAGAGATCAATTATAGACTCTTAATGACTTTCAAAGATTATTCAGAGACATTTCCTATCTACGGACTGCTGTTGGGGTAAAAAATAAATGATAAACTATTCGAAACCTTAGAGAGCAACAATGACTTAAACAGTCCAAGGGAATTACCACCTGAAGCTGAGACAGAATTGGCTTTGGTGGAAAAGAAAATAAGGGATGCACATGTGGATTGCATGGATATAAAGCTTGACTGTATTTTGTTTTATTTTACTCTCTAAGAATTCTCGTACTGGAATTTTAATGCAGAGGGAAGATATTACATTGGAATGGATATTTCTACCAAATAAACAGAGTAAAAAATTAAAAACTTATGTGGAAAAAATCTCTGACTTGATTTTAAAATGAAAATTGAGACTTCATTAGCAGAAATAAACCCAACAGAAATTGTTGTAACTCTAACTAATGATAAAATTGACAAATTATGGGCAGAAAGTGAACCTTGGCAAAGAGCTTGCAGTAATTTCTTTGGGAAGATTTACAACAAATATCCCAAAGTGATAGAATTTAACTTATAAAGAGAGCTGATTGGATTTAGCCTCATATTGTATGGGAAACACCCATATATGGAGCTCAGATTTTTACATTTTATACAGATGCAAACAAACAAGGAAAGTCAGGTTATAAATCAGAAAATTTAAGTAATGTGGCTCAAAGTCCTTATTATTCAGTTCAAAAATCAGAATTGTATGCTATTCTAATTGTATTAATGGGTTTTTCGGAAACTCTCAACATAGTTACTGACTCTCAGTATGCTGAAAGAGTAGTCTTACATATTGAGACTTCAGAATTTATCCCTGATGAGTCAGAATTAACTTTGTTATTTATTCAGTTACAAGATATAATCAGGAATAGGAAGCATCCTTTATACATAACTCACATCTGATCCCATATGGGTTTGCCAGCCCCTCTAGCACAAGGTAATGACAAGAACAATAAACTAATGATAGGAAAGGTGCTAGAGGCCTCAGATGTTTACAAAAAAAAAAACCATCATGTCAATAGTGAGAGTTTAAAAAAGGATTTTTCGATAACCTGGCAACAAGCCAAGGAACTTATAAGGAAATGTCCTACTTGTTCTTTTTACAATTAGACTCCAATACCAGCAGAATGTAACTCAGAGGGCACTCAGAAGAATGAAATCTGGCAGATGGATGTGTTTCATCTTGCAGAATTTGGAAAATTGAAGTATGTACACCACACCATTGATATCTATTCAGGATTTTAATGGGAAAATGCTCTGACTTCTGAAAAGGCTGATTCTGTAATTACACATTTGGTAGAAGTTATGGCCATCATGGGTATACCTGTACAAATTATAACTGACAGTGCTCCAGCATGTGTCTCTGGTAAAATGAAACAGTTTTTTGCTTATTACAATATAAAGTATATTACAGGACTATAACACAATCCTATAAGCCAAACAGTCATAGAGATATCAAATCTAACTCTGAAGGATATGCTAAATAAACAGAAAGGGGTAGCAACAACTCCCAGAAATAGATTACATAATGCTCTATTAACTTTGAATTATCTCAGTGCTAATGAGAAAGGAACAACAGTTGCAGAGAGACATTGGATAAAAGAAAAAAACTACACAAATAAATCAGCCTATATACTTTAAAGATATGCTGACCTCAGAATGGAAACCAGGATATGTATTACATTGGGGATGAGGTTTTGCATTTGTTTATACAGGAGAAGAAAAGCTATGCATACCACCAAAATTGATAAAGGATCAATTTGAATAAGATAGACCTCTTAATTAGAAGTGATAGTTCATCAACCAGCATGACCATCCAATTTAAACCAACTTATACAACTAACAAATGCTTTTCATTTAATCAGGTATAACTTGCCAAAAGGGAATCTCCCCATAGTTATTGTTGGGGAAGGATTTTTGTTTTTGTCTTTCAGGAGAATGAAGGCTAAGGAATCTGAAGAACACTGTACGTATGAGACATCTGAAGAAAAAGAACAAATCATCCTGAAAAAAAAAATGCATTAGGTAGAGACCGAACAACAAACAATACAGCTACCTCTCCTAGGACTTGACAATCAAACCAAAATTTTTCTTTTCAGGATTCCCTAAAGATGCCTTCACCCCCAGAAAGCAGGAAGTAATTTTAAGAAAACCACACACACATTCCCAAGAGGTGAGGTGGGTCATTTTTGGCCATTCAATGGGTTATGGATAATTGTCTTTTTTTTTTTTTTTGGTTTTTCGAGACAGGGTTTCTCTGTGTAGCTTTGCACCTCTCCTGGAACTCACTTGGTAGCCCAGGCTGGCCTCGAACTCACAGAGATCCGCCTGGCTCTGCCTCCCGAGTGCTGGGATTAAAGGCGTGCGCCACCACTGCCCGGCTTATGGATAATTGTCATTGTTTAGGTTGGTTAGTTACAAGTTGTTAATTATTAATGGTTAGGAAAAAAGGCTAAACAAAGGAGATTAGATTCAGGGTTCTTGTTTGAAAAAAAAGAAAACAGAGGACTTAAAAAGGTAGATTATTGAATCTATTCTGAAAAGAGAAATATAGATATGATAAGATAAAAAGGTAGATATTAAATCTACTTTTAAAGGCAACTACTAGTTTTAAATATATTTCATTGTATTGAATTTTTATATATTGTATACAAATTATATATATTGCTACAAATTTGAGATTAATTTATATAGATATGATAAAATGAAAAGGTAAATGATTGAATCTACTTTAGAAGGCAACTACTAGTTTTAAATATTTTACATTGGATTGGATTTTTCTATACTGTTTATAAATTTTGTATATTGGTACAAATTTGAGATTGATTTTGTTAGAAAATATTGAACATTTATTTCTAATCTTGTTCAAGGTATTGTAACAAGATTAATGTAACTTGTAACATAATAACAATTAATGCAAATTTCTAGTCCTTGAAAGTTATTATTACCAACTAATTAGAATATAAATAAATGAAAGTTAGAGGTTAGTCATTACAATCAAACTTGTAGTCATATTATGTATGTTTTCAAGGTCAAGCAGAGATACATTTAGATAGATAGATCAGGTTGAAAACTACCTGAGTCTTTGGACTGTGTTTTCTGGCCCAATTTCTGAGTTCACCACACTAAGCCCTCCCAAACAGAAAAAAAGACATCCTCAACCAATTCCAGAAAAATATTGGGGCTAGTAATGCTTGGCCTAGTAAGCGAATAGTGGCTGCATTTATCCACGAAAAATGACCCAGCAAACTGGTCTGGAATATAGGTATCCACCTCTGTGGACCTCAGAGAAATAAACTCTGGTCCTTTTAAAAATGCAAATAAAAGCTGAACTTGAAAAAAATCAAAAGGGGTTGGAGGATGGAGAGATGGCTCAGTGGTTGGAACCACTGGCTGCTCTTAAAGAGGACACTGGTTCAATTCCTAGCATCCACATGGCAGCTCACAACTGTATGTAAATTCAGTTCCAAGGCTTCTGACAACCTCTCACAGACATACATCCAGGCAAAAGACCAATCAACTTAAAATAACAATAATTTATTACAAAATATACTGGCCCCTGATCCTCATACTAAGAGATTGCCGCCTCTATGGATCCTATAGTAGAAACCAAGCAACAGCTATAATAATCTAGAAAAGAGTTGGCCAATAACTCCATCCAGGTACAGGGCCTCCCTCCTTCCCAGGATCCAGAACTGGAGGAGTTAGCCCTGCTTGTCTGGGGAAGTCAAGCAGTGGGTCCCCTCAACTTGAAGGGTTGTGCAACAGCTCCACCACAACACTTGCATTCCAACTCTGCATACTGTAGAGAAGAAGCCAGCTTCAATTTCCTTGGGAAATCAGACAAAAACTCAGTTTAGGCTGAAACCCACCATACAGCTCTGCCCCAGGAGAAAGGTAATCAACTGTTCATAGATAGAGTCTGGTCCTCTGATGGTTTGGTACTGTGGAGATAAGGCTCTGAGCAGGATATTCTACCTCAGAGACTAGTCTGCAGCTTTGCTCAGTATTAGATAAAATTTGAAAGATTGCCTGACCAGAGAAGGTAACTTGTGACTCACTGGACCAGATGTTACTGTAATATGCAGCCAGCTACTTTGACACTGTTGTCACTAGACAGTAGTGATGGGCCATCTGTTAACCATTCAAAAGCAGTGGCCCATCAAAGTAGAGAAGTTATCATGAGCTACTGCATCCTTGAGGTTCACTATTTGGTCCTTCCAGAGTTACAGGCTAGTATACATAAGTGTAACTCTGCCACAAAAATAAAAATCACTTGAGAAAAAACAAAAGAAGAAGTTGAATCCTGAAATGCCTGGAAATCAAAGCGTGGCCACAGGTATTAGAAGAGTTATAGTGGGCCTGCTCAAAAAAGGTACACACACACAAAAAAAAATCTTTGTTGTTGCATGTAATCCCATTGTATTTCACAGGTTTACTGACTCCACTGATGGGAAACAATATGATATATGTCTGGAGCCCCAAGGAGGAGTCAGTGGGGTGAGCTCCCACCAATACTGTTGAATAACCCTCACTAGGAAGACAATCTGGTTCATTTAAGCACAGCAATTCTGTAAGCTCCTGCATGTGAAGATATCAGTGATCTGTTACCAAGCAAAATACAAGACAAGGAGCAGTATGCTACACCAATAACTAGATATAATTTTAATAAAGTAAAAAGAAAATAATGCATCACTTATATACATCTATTAAAAAATAATTTAAAAAAAAATTCTAAAAGATTCAGACTTAGCTCCTGGAGCACTTTTGTAGGCAAAGATCTTAAGGATAGAATAACAGAAGGGTTTGAAGGGATGGATATGAAACTAGTATTTTTTAAACAACCTGAACATAATAAATAACTAATTCGGCTGCACACACATACACACAAGTGAAGATGTGTAAAGCTTCCTAAGTAAATGGGCAAGAAATATTTCACTGGACCAGAAACTATAAATGTTACAAACACAAATGACAGATTAATAGCGAATCATTTTCCCTCTAACATCCAAAATCAGGCCTTCCTTCCTGAGCTTAGGGACAGATAACACACTTGGGAAAGTGACTAGCCCTGGTGGCCATTGATCTCACCAGGGAAGACCATGTTGAATATCACAGGCCTCAGATGGTCAAAAGTAAAGTCAGTGCTTAACAGTCAAATGGAAATGTACCTGTAGAGACCATTGTCACAGAAAGTTGGAGAGTTTCAGAGGTGATCTCCATGAGAAAATAACTATTTAACCAAAAATTTAAAATAATTCCCACTCTCTCTTTGACAGTCATGGTATCTGAAAGTAGGTGCAGAAGATTAGGAACACGAGAAAGGGACTGGCCCACTGAGTGCTTCCTTCAACATTAGAGCAAAACATCACTCTGCTGACCATCTGACCATCTCACGTGGAAGGGAAAAATATTTGGCAACAACTAAGTTGCACACATCCAAAGGGTCCACAAAAGCCTAAAACAAAAACAAAAACCAAAACAGAACCCTCTGTTGTGAGTAAGATATTAACTGCCTTTTGCTAAACAGACTCCTCCACAGTGAAAGATGGTGTCATAGAGAAAGCATAATGACCTCCAGAGTTTTCCATTGAGTGTCAGCAACAACCTTGAACTCTCAGTCAAAACCCTCCAGAGAGTGAGAAGCTGGGTGACTGTTCCTCATATAATACAGTCTCTTGGTGAAGAAATACCATGACCAAGGCAACTCTTACAAAGGAAAACATTTAATATGGGTGGCTTAGTGTTTCCAAAGGTTAGTCCATTATCATCATGGCTGGGCATGTCAGCACACAGGCAGACATGGTGCTGAAGAAGGACCTGAGAGTTCTACAACTTGATCAGCAGGAACCAGGATGTGAACAGACACTGAGATTGGCTTAAGCATAAGAGTCCTCAAAGCCCAGTCCCATGGTGACACACTTCCTCCAACAAAGCCACACCTACTCCAGCAAGGTCACACCTCCTAATACTGTTGCTCCTTTTGGGGGCTGCTTTATGGCTTGAAAAATCTTAAAAATTTCTAAAAAATAGTATAATGTAGCTTGAAAGTTTTTGTCTCTTCAAATCACTTTTTAAAGTTAGTATACAGAGTATTCAGTGGCATTAATGCATTTTTCAGACATTTTGTCTTTTCTGTTTATCCCACTCTTTTCTAGTCACCCTTACTCTCCATATGTTCTCTTCCTACCTCTGAGTGCTCCCTTTTCTGTTTTCATGAGACATGTCTACCATTATTGTCTCTTTCACTCCTCAGGAAACTTTTCTTTGTCTCCTTCCCTACTAATTACATTGCCCCTGCCACACACACACACAAATAGGAAGGCATACATAGATCTTTAAATTTAGATTGTAGCTTGGAATGTATATGCACTATTGCCACAGGTGGACATGGACATATCTAAAGGGCACCTATATAGACTTGTTTCCTAATTAGTGAATAGGCACAAAACAGTTCTACAACCCAGGAAGAAATTCCATATGCAGTGATATAAACAATAAATTACAGCTCAGTAGAGAATTTCTTTTTTATTGTCCAAACACAGGGCACTCTTCATGTGATAAACAACAAATAACATACCTTGAAAATCGGCTTTCTTTGTTGGCAGTTGATTCCACCAAAGAAGACCATGTTGGGCATCACAGATCTGGGGAAATCTAACACAAAGTCTGTGCATAACAACCAAATAGATACTTGACTGAAGAGGTCATCCATAGTCACCAAAGTCTGGAGAACTTCAGAGGCAATGTCTGTAGCAGATTTGAAAAAATGGGGGCAAAATGCACGCTCCCCCATGTAGGAGAGGTGGTTCCACACTCTCTCCTTGAAAGTCATGGTGTCTGTGAATTTCAAGAGAAGTCTGGAAACATAAGACAGTAGCCTATGCCTCTGGGCACCTCCTTCGAGATAGTGACAAAATACACCTCTTGCAAAGATCACCAAAGGGAGCGACAAATACTTGGCCACAGTTAAACCACACACATCAAGAGGATCCAGAAACACAGCATCAAAAGAACTCTGCTTCACGTACTCCACTAACTTCTTGTCATTAAACAAATCTCTACAATGTGAAAATAATAATTCAAAGAAATGTTTGGCTGAGCCTGTCAGTAAAGAAACCATACTTTGTTCTGGATTTTTCCACTGAGTGTCAGAAAAATACTTGAACTCACGGTTCATATCTTCCAGAGTGCGAGAAGTTGAGTACGTCTTCACTGTCAAATTCAGGGATTTTCTCAGTTGCCAACTCACCTCTGGCACAATGTCACCACCTCGTTCCCCCTGTGGATGAGTTTCTCCACCATCATCTGCATAGTGAATCAATGGCTCCCATCCATGGGCACCATCAACAGTCTGCCTGCCTGGGCACAGCCAGAGACCAGCAGCAGACACACACAGAGAGGAAGGGAGGCTGGGAGACCTGCAGGAGCCATGGGAGAAGTGGAGCCCAGGACAGTCCAGCTGATGAGAATCTCAGCTCTTCTAATAGAGCTGGTTGAGTAGAGGAGAGTGGACTTCTCAGTGGACACATGTATTTGTATGTTTCCAATTGAGGTTAAATTTAGTGCTAATGATTTACTCAAAAGAACAATAATTAATGAACTTCTTTGGCTGAAATGACTACTTTTGTGCCTTCCAGATTTAAAAAAAAACATTTATGACATTGTTTCAGAAAGATCATGACCTCTATTGCAGACCCAGTTTTGAAGAGTTATCAAACAATGTGTTTTGATTTTTAAATTCAGAAAAATTAAGAAGCTGCCTATAAGGATCCTCTACATTCATCACATGCTCATTTATCCTTCATAAGAAGGGAAACTAAGAAGGATGGACAGTGAAAGTCACCAAGAAGAGGTAGATAGGGAAAGCTAGAGGTCACAGAAAAGCTGGGCCTTCCCTAAAGAGCACATTATGGTACATAGGACAGGCCAGGGTCAAATCAATTGTGTATTGCAGTGACTTCATGGACCCGAGAATGTAGGAGTCTTGACTGACAGGCACTGAGCCTTGGGACTCTGCCCTGCTGTAGGACTCCAGTAAACCAGTATTGCACAGCCACTGTCCCTGTCAAAATGGAAACATTCTGTGTGTTAGATCAGTTTCTGTTATTTCAGAACCCTTTCTAAGACAGGATGACTTTCTTTCTGAGCCTGGCCTTTAGACAGACATCCAGACAGAAGACAGAAGATGAAGAGCTGAGCCTCTGAAAGCTTGTTTCCTCCTTGATGATGGTCAGATTAAGTTACTCCAGCCACAATGGCCAAGGGCTCTGCTTTCCTAGGAACAAAGGGATCAGAACTTACGACTTCCACCTTCCACCACAATTCCAGGAAGGGGCTGATGTTGGACCTAGTCCTGGTATTAAATAATGAGTCAGGACATGACAGTGTATCCAGTGAGTTCGTAAACAATCCCCTAATCACTTACTGTTTCTGACAAACATTAGTCAAGGGAACCATTCGACTTGGGTCTACAACAGTGGTACCCAGAGTCTGTTCTCCACATACAGTGTAGGCACAGTGTCCCAGCATAACCTGCAGGCACCAGACAACATGACCTCTGTGGAGACTCTCAGAGCAGGGTTATGACGATTGAACCAGCTATTGTAAGTTTTGTGGTGTTAACTTTTCTATACCATCACGCATCATCTTGAAGCTAATTTCTCTGTGTGGTGTAAAGGTATAATTTTACGGTCTTCTCTTGTGTAGAAACAGGCCTGACATTTCTCTACCTCTCTCGTGCTACATCCACAAATCACACAGCACAGCAACAGACGGGGTGAGTGTCCCAGGCCGATGACGTCAACAAGAAAAAGAGAAACCAGAGACACTCGTAAACTTTTCCTCGCCTTCAAGACCCTTCCCAGAAGGTCCTCTTTGGGAAGTAGAGTGGTATTGGCTTAATGATTCCACCTGGGGGAGGACATAAACAAAAAGGCAGTGACAACAGGGACCAGCCTCCATGTCTCAGTGGTATCTCAGTGTGGCTGCCACATAGGCCAACTCCACAGACCATCCCTGAAGCTGAGCTGATTGCCTTCTCTATCACGAGAGGAGGTTCAAAACTACCTGGAGTCCTTGGACTGTTTCTTCTAGCCCAACTTCTGAGTTGCCCTACTAAGCCCTCCCAAATAGGAGAAGTCCACTCAACCAATTCCAGAAATATGATGGAGCTAGTAATGCTTGGTCTAGAAAGCCGATAGTGGCTTCATTTATCCATGAAAGATGACCCAGCAACATGGTCTGTCATTTAGGTGTCCACCTCTGTGGACCTCAGATGAGCAAAGTCTGATTCTTTTAAGATAGCAAATGGAAGCAGAACTCTGAAAAAAAATTAAAAGTGGGCATGGGAGCACTGGCTGCTCTTTCAGAGGACCCAGGTTCAATTCCCAGTATCTACCTGGCAGCTCACACCTGTATGTAAATCCAATTCCATGGTTTCTGACACCCTCACACAGACATAAATGCAGGGAAAACATCAATAACATAAAATAAAAATAATTTATTTAAAAATATGCTGGCCGGGCGGTGGTGGCGCACGCCTTTAATCCCAGCATTCGGGAGGCAGAGCCAGGCAGATCTCTGTGAGTTTGAGGCCAGCCTGGTCTACAAAGTGAGTTCCAGGAAAGGTGCAAAGCTACACAGAGAAACCCTGTCTCAAAAATAAATAAATAAATAAAAATAAAAAAATAAATAAAAATATGCTGTCCATGATCATCACACTAAGAGACTGCCACCTCCATGGATCCTATTAGTAAAAAAAAAAAACAAAAAACAAAAACAAAAAAAACAAAAAACAAAAAAAAACAAGCAATAGCTATAATAATCTAGAAAAGAGTTGGCCAATAACTCATTCTGGAATCAGAGCCTCCCTCCTTCCCAGGTTCCAGAACTGGAGGAGTTAGGCCTGCTTGTCTGGGGAAGTCAAGCAGTGGGTCCCCTCAACTTGAAAGGTTGTGCAACAGCTCCACCCTGACAGCTAAATTCCACCTCTGCATACTTTAGAGAAGGAGCCAGGCTTGATTTATTGGAAATTCAGACAAACAGTTTAGGCAGAAATCCACCATACAATTCTGCCCACAGAAGAGAGGCAATCCACTGTGCATACATGTAGTTGGTTTTATTGGTGGTGCCCACCACTCAGCTCCCTAATAAATACATGGAGTCTTATTCTTATTTATGAATTTCCAGCCTTAGCTTCGTTTGTATGTAGTCAGCTTTACTAATTTAACTTAAATTAACCCATTCCTCTTCTACATTTTGCCTCTGGACTTTTTACCATTCTCTCTTCTATACCCTTTCATTTTTTTCTTATTCCATGGCTGGTTGTTTGGCTGGGTAACTGGCCTGTGGCGTCCTCCTCTCCTTCTCCTTTTCTTGCTCCTCCCCCTTCTCCTGAACCTAGATTTCTCCTCCTGTTTATTCTCTCTGCCTGGTAGCTCCAACCATTCCTCTCCTGGCCATTCGGTTCTTTATTAGACCAATCAGGTGTTTTAGGCAGGCAAAGTAACACAGCTTCATGGAGTTAAACAAATACAACATTAATGAGTACAACACATCTTTGCATCATTAAACAAATATTCCACAGCATAAACAAATAAAACACATCTTAAGCCAGTAGTCCACAACACATAGATAGTGTCTGATCCTGTGCGGATCTGGTGCTGTGATGATCTGACTCTGAGCAGGATACTCTAACCTCAGAGACTAGTCTGCAGCTTTGCTCAGTGTCAGATACAATTTGAGAAATTGCCTGACCAGAGAAGATAACTTCTGACTCACTGGACCAGACACTACTGCATTACCCATCCAGCTACTTTCGACAGCATTGTCACTAGACAGCAAAGACAGACCACCCGATAACCAGACAAAGGCAGTGGCCCAATCCAGGCTCCTTCTAGGATTACAGGTTAGTACACATGGTGGATCTCTGCCAAAAAAAAATCCCCAAAAAAAAAAAAAACAGAATAGGAAGCTGAATCCTCAAGCTCCTGGAAAACAAAACATAGCCACAGGTACTAGGAGAGCTATAGTGGGCCTGCACAGAAAAAGGACACAAGAAAACCTGTGTTGTTGCATGTGCTCCCACTGCATTACACAGTTTCGAGATGCTCTCAATGGGAAACAGTGTGATGTGTGTCAGGAAACCTGAGGAGGAGTTCAACAGGCAATATTGCTACCCAATCCTTATTAGGAAGACAACACCATTCATTTAAGAAACCTATACATTACAGGACCTTGTCCTAGGCACCAAGAGGCACTTTCCGATCCTTGTCTTTGAAAAGCAAAACTAAGGACAGTGATTTCAGCAACTGGTACAATCTGAATTCTCACATTCCTCCTGCTCACAGAAATCCTCCTTAACAATTACTCAGAGACTAGGACACCTTTGCCTCTCAAACACTTAGACAGAAGCCTCAGCTAGCTTCACGGACCACAAAACTGAATGAAATCCAACTGAGAACCATAAAAAGAACATCTAAAGCATGTCAATCTACTCTCTTCCCCAGAGCCACACACCAATATTTGGGGATGGGGCAGAGAGGGGGAATGTTCTTGGCTGATGGTTTTCTCTCCTAACATTCTGAGATGCTTCTGAGGCACTCTCTCTTGTCACTGTCCAGGGAACACTCATTTAAGCCCACAGCTATGCAACTAATAGACAGAAGAAAGAACATGGTGTTCACAGTGGGTAGCACCCACAGCTCAGCAGTATGTGAGTGTTGTTCCTGTGTGGTGCCTGCCCAGTTGTCTGTCAACCCCAAAAAAGTCAGGGCAGAAAGGTCAACCTAGCCTTTGTCCCTGTGTGGTTATTCTCCCCACCTAACCTCAGACCCCATGACAATAATTTCTGCTAAGCTAACAAGAAGAAGAAACACATCACACACCAAGTGTGGCCTCAATGACTTGGAGCAGATTTTTTCAGCCTGATCTTGAAGACTATGAAATGTGGATGAAGGAATTTAAAGGAAAGCATAAATGCAAGATATCTTCTGCTCACTGGTAAGATAAGTCAGTACTGTTGAGATGTCTGTAGTTCTCTGTGTTGGTTGGTTTTTGTCAACTCGGCACAAATTAGAGTCACCTGAAAAGAGGGAACATCAACTGAGGAATTGCCTCTATGATTCATCGGTAGTCTGTGGGACACTCTCTAGATGAAATGATTGATGGAGGAGGACCTAGCAGCCTCACCCCTGGGCAGGAGGTCTTAGGTTGGATAAGAAAGAAAGCTGAGCAAGTCATGAATAGCAGGCCTAAGAGGCTGCCATGGCCTCTGCTTCAGTTCCTGCCTCCAGAGTTCCTACCCTGCTTGAGTTCCTGCCCTGACTTCCCTTCATGATGGACTGCCATCTGAAGGTGTAATAAACCTTCCACCTACAGTTGCTTTTGGTAATGTGGTTATTCCACCAACAGAAACCTCACTAGGACATCCCCATAGTGATCTACAGATTTAATGTCATCCCTATTAGAATACCAATGGACATGCTTCATACAAAAGTAGAAAAATCCTAAAGTTCATAAAGATCCACAAAGGACTCTAGTTGGTGAAGGCAAAAGAACAAGGTTGCGCTGTTCCATATCTGCTTTCCAACTACATCACAAACATACAGCAACTAAGTAGCGTAGCACTGGTGTTATGAATTATTATGTGAAGGGGGAACCCCAGAGAGTATCCCTAGTGTGCAGGAAAACATGCTGGGCAGATGCATGCCATTCTGGCATGGTGGTGACAGCAGCAGTGGTGGCCAGTAATTGATAACCAATACGCTGCATCCACATCGAGAGTTTATTATAACAGAGACATGAAGAGAAAAATAGGAAAGAGAGAGACAGAGAGAAAGAAAGAGAAGAAGACAGAGAGAGGTTGAGGGTGAGCGCCTCGTGTGAGGAAAATCAGAAGAGAGAGGGAGAAGGTGTTTTTCCTTAGAATGGAGCTTTTACGTTAGGAGCAGGGCTGCACCAAGAAGGTGGGATTTCAAGGGGCGGGTCAGAATATTAACAACTGGCAAAATACTCACAATCACTAGGACAAACAGCAAGTGGAGCTTTTGCCCTTGGGCATTAGTATGACTCCCTGATCCTAAGCACTGACCTGGAGATGAAGAGAAGCCAACCTTGAAATATCTAGACATATTTCATACCCCACTTGCTCATGGCTCTGCAGACATGGGACTCCTTTCAATGTCAGTGGACCCAAGATCCTACTTGTGACAACCAGCAAGGTTGGCTGTACCTTCTGGCTGATGATGAATGGAATACCATTGTACAGGAGTAGAACTCTCTGTGGAGCCAGGCAGGTCTGAGATGAAACAGTGAGCCAAGAGAGTAGAGTACTCTCTCACAGGCCACAGTCACTCAGGGCTTCTGATGATGATGATGATCACCATCATCATCATCATCATCATCTCACTGCACTAAACACACAAGATTGGCTGGGCTATGGGTGACACATACCTTTAATCCCAGCACTTGAGAAACAGAGCCAGGCTGTGGAAGTTCACATCTTTAATCCCAGCACTAGGGAAGTGGAGACAGTAATATAACGCAGGAGGAGACATGAGCTTGCACCCCTTTTGGTCTGAGGACTCGGCAGAGGTAAGAAGTCTCTCTAGTGGCTTGTACCTTTACTTTTCTGATCTTTCAGCATTTACCCTGATGTCTGATCCAAGATTTTATTATTAAGACTAATTAGAATTCGTGCTACATCTGGCATCCAACTTTTGGGGGCATGAATTCACGAAAAAGCCACTTCCTGTGGCTTTGCAGCTGCTGGCACAGGCCGGAGCTGCACATTTCCCGAGTCACTACCTTGCCAGCTAAGTTTTTGTTGCAGCCTCTCTGTAATAAACTCTACAGGCGAGTGGGCTCAATATGCTGCCAGAGTTAGCCCCTCACCACCAGCCAGCTCTGCCTTTTAGGCAGCTCTTGCCACATGTGTTTCTTCCCCATGATCTCCTGTGTGCATTTTTCAGTCAGCGGGTCCCTCTCCTGGTGGGTTATGGACTTTCCCTGGCCCCCCTCCTCAGGCTGCTGCCACACTAGGTACTTGCCTTGACAACCGCTCAGGCTTCTACCATTCTATGCAGCAGCAGTCAGCCTCACATCTTCACCATCATCGTCACATTAGCAGCAGATTCTGTGAGATAATTGGGATTTCCTAAAGGGGTAAATTAGTTTAAAAAAAAATAAGAAGATGAAAGAGAGTTTTTCCCACATTAAGAAATGGGAAACACTATTACAATGGAGGGAGTTAGGTGTCTATATGATAATATGCTGGATGGTTTGAAAATGGAACAATTAAATGAGAGGATAATTAATTTAGATGGGATTTATGTAATGTCAATGATAAACTATCAGTTTTACCATTTTTGTTTTATTACTAAAGAGGTTGGTTAATATGAGTGCTAAGATACAAAAACTTATTAGAACAGATCATAGAGATATTCAGACCCAGACAGAGGAATTTGAAGGAGAACCAATCTCAACATTGCATTATAAGGTTAGAGAGGAACAGCTTAAAGTTTTCAAACAACCAACTTTAATTTATCCAGTCACCTCACAGGAACTGCCAAGTGATAGATATCCCCAAGGCTGCATAAGAGCTGTATGGACTCCTGTAGAAATGTTAGATTTAAGGAGATTCAAGGAAGCTATAGTCTCAAATGGCATGCATTTACCTTTTGTGAAGCAGATGTTAAACTCACGGTCAACTTGTAATAGAACTATCCCTCAAGACTGCAGAAACTTGGTTACAGCAGTCTTGGAGGCTGGTCCTCAATTACAATAGAGGAACTGGTGGAAAGATGAGGCTAAGACCATTGAACAACAAAGTAGGGCTAGAGGTATGGAAATATCTCACAACCAATTTGTTGGAGAGGGAGATTATGCTAATGTACAAGATGACCACATCCTGGTACAATGGCCTTAAATGCTTGGGACAGAAATGAAGAAGTAGGAAAGAGAAATGAGTAATTTACTAAAGTTATACAGGGCCCAAAAGAAACCTTCAGCAGAAAATTTTTAAGCTTAATATATATATTCATATATTTTAAACTTTTTATCATAATATTAATGGTCATATAGAGTACTAATTCTAGAAAAAGGCTTCATCTAGCTTCGTGTACATGATTTCAGGTTTAAGTGTCTATCGGGTAACTAGGAATTAAGTTTTTGAACTTTTAATGTATATAACAAATTATGGTCCTTTTAACCTATTTGATATCTGCTATATATCACATTTAAAATGTTTAAGTTTTCTGCAGTAAACCATGACCATACCTAACAGAGACTTTTGAAGTCTCCAAAAAGAAGATGGGGCTACACAATGATTCCACCACAACTATGATAATGCCACTAAGCTGACAAACACCACCCAAAGATTAGCCTTGGACTACAAATTGTTGAGGACAATTTGGATGTGGCTAGTTGAGATGATGAATCCTCACAGACTACTCTAGCCAGGACTTGAGACAGGCCCTGAACTTTCCCATTACGTAGAGACTGGATAACAAATGATACAGATATCTCTCCCAAGACTTGACAATTAACCCAAATTTTTCTTTTCAGGATCCCCTAAAGATGTTGTCACCCCCAGACAGCAGGAAGTAATTTTAAGAACATAATACCCACATTCCCAAGTGGCTTTTGGTCTTTCAATGGGTTATGGATATTTATCATTTTTTTAGTGTGGTTGGTTGTAAGTTGTTATTGGTAATGGTTTTAAAAAAGCTGGGCAGAGGAGATAAGATTCGGGGTTCTTGTTTTGAAAAGAAAAAAGGGGGATATAGAAATGATAGGATAAAAGGGCAGATTATTGAATCTACCTTTAAAAATCAACTACTTGTTTTAAATATTTTACATTGATATGGATCTTTACATATTGATAGAAATTTGAGGTTATTTTTGTTAGAATATACTGTACATACATTTCTACTCTTGTTCAAAGTATTGTACCTATACAACTCATTTAACAATGTAACACAAATTTCTAGTCTTTAAAGTTATTATTACCAACTAATTAGGATATAAAGAAATGCAAGTTAGTAGTTAGTCATTACAATCAAACTTGTAGTCATATTAGGTATGTTTTCAAGGTCAAGCAGAGATATATTTTAGATAGACAGGTCGTCTTCAAACACTTCAGAGATCTACAGAATACAGCATATAAGATGTTTTAATAGCAGGTTCATTTGCTTTTTTTATGACAATGAGACATGTCTGCTCCTGGAAGCACCAATCTACTTCAGAGAAGATCATGGACATTGAAGAAACACCATATGGAGTTTACTTTCATTGTGGCAAAAGTTAGCCACTGGGCAAGAAAGTGCCCTTGCCTCAAATGCTGACAGTATGCTATCCAAATTGGACAAGCAGGACACAAAAGAAAAGACTGCAGAAGTTTGCCAAGACAAGATAGGACAGCCATTCAGAATATCCTGCTTCACAGTAAAGTGTGTCAGATAAACTAGGCCTGTAGGCCAAAGATGGATGCCCCAACATTGCAGGGGAATCTTGGGTAACTATCCAGGAAACCAGCTGTATCTGTCATTTCTCACATTTCTTGGAAGTTGCTTTCTTGTACTTCCTTCTTACTCAGGTAATATTATTTCCTTCTCAGATCTCTGAGTGAGTTGAAGACTAGACAGTTATACATTTCCTTGTTAACAAATTAGGAAAAGAAACTCACTAAAGAGATGTAAAGTGTATAGGGTTGAGAGATATCAAAAGATGGTTTGAGGTTAGTAATGCAAATTAGGATAGAATGTGAATTAGGTACAACCCTTTGGACTCACCAAGATAGGATAGACAATGGAGTATTTTTTCTGAATTTGTCAAATATTAATGGACTAGACATTGTTGATCATTTATTGCCTGTATATATTTATATATAGTTGTTGTACTTATTGTATAGTTTTTCTTATATTAGCTATATAACCTTTTTTTGTTTTAGACAGCTTGCCTGAAGATCAGAGGGTGGAGCTAGCCATTAGTAAACCATAGAGGTCTGAAGGTCTATACAGACAGGAGACAAGAAGTGATATGGCTGGGTGGAGAGAAGGAAGTCATAAGGTGGGCAGAGACAGGAGCTCAGCCCCTTTTTCAGAATGAGAGGTCATTGAAGTAAGAGGTGACTATGCTTCTCCTTTACTTCTCTGATATTTCAGCATTTACCCTGATATCTGACTCTGGGTTTTTATTATTAAGATTAATTAGGATTGTGCTACATCAAGATCCAGCCAAACCACTCTTGGGCATATACCCAAAGGTTGCCTCATCCTACCACAGGGACACTTGCTCAACCATGTTTGTTGCTGTTCTATTGACCAGAAATTAGAAGAAAAAAAAAGCCCTAGATGTCCCTAAACAGAAGAATGAATAAAGAAAATGTGATACATTTATATAATGGGGTAATTACTCAGCTCTTTAAAAATGTGACAACAGGACATTTGTAGGCAAATGTATAGAACTAGAAAAAAATCATCCTGTGTGAAGTAACCCAGATCAGAAGATAAATATGATATTTATTGATTGATATTTGGATTTGAACATTATAGAAATGATAACCAAGCTTCACTCTAAAGACACAAAGAGGTTAGGCATAGAGGAAGACACTGAGGGGACACATGGATCTCACTGGGAGGGGGAAATAGAATGGATTTTATAAGTGGGCTGGAGCAGGGAAGGGAACAAGAGCAGGAGTATCAGGTGAGAATGAGGAAGGACAGGGGAGTTGGGGGAAGCAATGAGGGGAGAGATAGCTAGAATAAAGAACCTTTGAGTGGCAGTAAGGAAACCCAGTTCAGCGCAGTGGAAACTTCCTGTAATATATAAAGGCAATCCTACAGAAGTCTCCAAATAATGAGGGAGAGGGAACCGCTACTGGCCATATCTTGACACCAAACTAAGCTTCCTTTTTGGCAATGGTTCTCATCCAATTCAGTTGTTAGTCAAAGGGGTCCCATGAAAATTCCCAAACAACCCAGGCTGTGGCCAAGACAATAGGTTGATCTCCACAAACTTCCAAGACACCATTGCTGAAGACAACACCCACACAACTCATTGAACATGGAGAAATTGAGCTGGTGCCTACATCAAACCTTCAACCCATGTTCTAGTGTCTATGACATGGAAATGTACTCTGCAAGCTACCAAAAGAGAGGGAAAAAAAAAAACAACCCAACCACAAATCCTTTGACCTACAATCTGTCTTGCCTGCAAAACACACGAGGGCAATGGAGACAAAACCTTGTAGGAGTAACCACCCGATGTCTGATTTGAATTAAGGCCCACATCATGAATGGAACCCATACCTGACACTGATTGGGTGACCAAGAACTAGAGTCTATAAGTCCATACAGCTAGGATTAAACCAAATACTCCTGTTCTTAAGGGGAAAGTAACAATTAAATGACTCATGACATTCTGCTATACTCATGGATCAGTGCCTTAGTCAGCCATCATCAGAGATGCTTTGCCGGGGGCCTCATGCAACAGATGGGAACAAGTACAGAGACACACAGAAAGACATTACATAGAGAGACCTTGGAGCACACAGCTCTAAATGAGTTGTCTCCCTCAAATCCCTCCCCTCAGAGCTCAGGAAACCCCAAGGAAGAGAGGCAGAAGGAGTTGGACGGGCAGAGGAAGAAGGGATGGAGAGGACACCCTGAGAACAAGGTCCTCTAAAACAACTCAGCAATGCTCATAGGAACTCACAGAGACTGATGCAGTATGCACAGGGCCTGCATGGGTCTGCACCAGGCCCTCGGAATATACACCATAGCTTTCCGTTTAGTACTTTTATGGGACTCCTGAATGTGTTAAGTGAGTCTCTGATTCTTGTGACTTCCTTTCATGATCTTCTTTCTCTGTTGCCTTATCTTGACCAGTAGATATGGTTTGACCAGTATGGTGGTTTTTCTTTTATCATATTATATTTTATTTTGTTTAAAAACAAAACAAGTGTACCTTCCTTGCATCCTACATATTATATCAATAATTTTTGCAACTTGGAAAAACTGCATATGCACTTATATAGAGCAGCTGACAAATAATAAGGGCTGTTTCGTGGCTTCATGTGTTTGTTAAACATCTCCAAAAAAAAATAAAAACAGTAAAATGTAGCTTAAAGTGTTTTTGTCTCTTTAAATCACTTTTTAAAGTTAGCATACAGAGTATTCAGTGGCATTTTGGCATTTTTCAGACATTTTGTGTTTTTTGTTTACCCCACTCTTCTCTAGTCAGCCTTACACTCCATATGTTCTCTTCCTACCCCTGAATGTTCCGCTTTTCTGTTTTCAAGGGACATGCCTACCATTATTGTCTCTTTTCCTCCTCAGGAAACTTTTCTTTGTCCCCTTCCTATCCTAATTTTATGGCCCCTGCCCTACACACACAAATAGAAAGGCATACATAGATATTTAAAATTAGATTGTAGCTTGGAATGTATATGCAATATTGCCACAGGTATACACCGACATATACACATATGAATAGGGCACCTAGACAGAATTGTTTCCTAATTAGTGAATAGGCACAAAACAATTCTCTAACCTAGGAAGAAATTCCATATGTAGTGATATTTACAATAAAACCCAGGTCAGTAGAGAATTTCATTTTATTGTCCATGTGCTAAAGAAGAAATAATATACCTTGGAAAGTGGCCTTCCCTGGCAACAGTTGATCCCACCAACGAAGACCATGTTGGGCATCAAAAGTCTAGGGAAATTCAATGCAAAATCTGTGTGGAACAACCAGATGGCCACCTGGCTGAAGAGGTCATCCATAGTCACTGGGGTCTGGAGAACTTCAGAGGCAATGTCTGTAGCAGTTTTGAAAAAATAGGGGCAAAATGCATGCTCCCCCATGTAGGAGAGGTGGTTTCCACACTCTCTCCATGAAAGTCATGGTGTCTGTGAGTTTTGAGAGAACTCTGGGAATGTAAGACAGTGGACTGGGGCATTGGCCCAGAAAACCCATAAAACCAAAAGCTTGACAATGGCTAGCTAGCATCACTAGGCTGTAAGAAAGCTAAGGCTCTGAGAAGCTGCCAGTCAAAGCACACAGTTGTTCAGGATTTACAAAACTTTTTTTCTAACTGTTTAAAGTCCTGCATGAACCATTTCACTCAGAAACTCTACTTTATACCTGCTACTCAGATAATGCAAAGAATATAGACACATACTCATGTAAAAGAAATGTCAAAGAATGGGTAGCACAGACTTGTTCACAAAAAAATTATAAAAGGGCTAACCAATGTAAAGATTTTAATGTGATTAGTAAAGTATTGTACTTTTTAGTTTATCACAGACATGGTGTTTGTCTGTGATCACTGTCAAATGCCAATGCATAGTAAATAAAATTGTGTGTGTTATTGTTGTTATTTTATGTAATGGAATGAATGTATCAATTCAGTTTATGTATAATTTCTGAAAACTGGAAAAATTTATAAATACAGCTAAGCGTGCTTTCTTATGGAGGGTAGACTGGAACTAGGAAAACGAAAACTTTCACGACTTGAAGTGTATGTCAGTGATTCTAAAAACAATATTAAAATGTAGCTTGAAAGTGTTTTTGTGCCATTTTAAAATTAAATTTAAAGTTAGCATACAAAGTAATGGGTGGAATTGTGCCACTTTCATGCATATGTGTTTCAAATTTGTCCTTCTGTACCCCAGTCCTCACCCATCCTACTATGTCCTTTGCATCTATTTGCTTATCCCCTCCCTTCCAACTAGCTACCCCCACTTCCTGCTTCATGTTCCATGTATCTTACTCCTGTCTCTTTTCCCTACCCCTTCCCTTCAGGTCACTCCCTCCACTTTCAAGGTACCTTTTTTATTTTCATGTTCTACACAAACTTACATACACATGGGGCAAAGAAGAGGAGCTATACACATGCATACACACAGATTTAAATCCAGATCATAGTTTGGAAGTTACATACAATTATGCCATAGGTATACACATCCATACTAACAGGACACCTGTATAGAATTTTCTATTAACCAGAAAGAGATTCCAGATGCAGCTAATGTAAACAGAAATCACAGCTCAGTAAAGAATTTCTTTTTTGTTGTCCAAAGGTGGACTTCTCTTCATGTGCTAACAGAAAGAAAGCATACCTTGGAAAGTGGCCTTCCCTGGTGACAGTTGATCCCGCCAACGAAGACTATGTTGGGCATCACAGGTCTAGGGAACTCCAAGACAAAATCAGTGCGTAACAACCAAATGGATACTTGACTGAAGAGGTCATACATAGTCATTGGGGTCTGGAGAACTTCAGAGGCAATTTCTATGGCAGTTTTGTAAACAAAGGGGCAAACTGAATGCTCCACCATATAAAAAAGATGGTTCCACACTCTCTCCTTGAAAGTCATGGTGTCTGTGAGTTTCAAGACACCTCTGGGAACATAGGAAAGAGGACCGGGGCACTGAGCACCATCATCAAGAAAATAACAAAATACTCCTCTAGTGAAGACCACTGATGGGAGTGACAAATACTTGGCCACCGTTAAGCCACACACATCAAAAGGATCCAGAAACACAGCATCAAAAGAACTCTGCTTCAAGTACTCCACTAACTTCTTGTCATTAAACAAGCTCCTACACTGTGAAAATAATAATTCGAGATACTTGCTGGCTTTGTTGTGTAATATAGAATAGAAGGTTTCTTCCCAAGGTCTCCACAGGGAATCACTAAAAACCTTGAACTCGCGGTCCAGATCTTCCAGAGTGTGAGAAGTTGAGTACGTCTTCACTGTCAAATTCAGGGATTTTCCCAGTTGCCAACTCACCTCTGGCATAACTGCCACCACCTCATGCCCTCTGTGGATGAGTTTCTCCACAACCATCTGCATGGTGAACCAGTGGCTCCCATCCATGGGCACCACCAGCAGCCTGCCTGCCTGGGCAAAGCCAGAGGCCAGCAGCAGACACACACAGAGAAGAAGGGAGGCTGGGAGATCTGCAGGAGCCATGGGAGAAGTGGAGCACAGAGAAATCCTGCTGCTGAGACTCTGAACTGTTACAACACAGACAGAAAAGCAACCAGTAGCTAAAAGTGTTTGTATATGCATAAGGGGAGTTAAATTCAGTGATAATGATTCACACAAACGAATAATAATTAATGACTTTCACTGGCTGAAATATCTACTTGTGTGTTTTTCTGATAATGACAGTATGATCTTTGCCTTGGAACAATTATGTCCTCTATTACAAAACTAGTTTTGAAAGAGTAATAAAACAATTTGTTTGGATTTTCAGAATTCAGAATTTACTACCTATACGGAGTCTCTGTATATATCATGTGTTTGTTTTAACATCATAAGAAGGTAGGATAAGAAGAATAGACAGTGAGAAATGAGTTAGTCAAGAGGAAGAGGTGTAAAATGCTAGAGAAGGTCACAGGAAAGCCAGTCCCTCACTAAAGGACACTGTGTTAGGAAGGGCTGGGACAGAGCCAAAACAACTCTACATTGCTCTTGCAGGTATGGCAACTTCACGGATCTGAGATTGCAACAGATTTGGCTGATAAGCACCGAGCTTGGGAACACTGTCCTACTTACTGCAGGACTCTTGTAAACCAATAATCTAGGCACCACCTATGCTAAAAGCAGCGTCTCTGAAATACTGGCTATTTGATAATCATGGAAAGATTCCTTTCTCTCCTTCAAGGAAAGGATGACTATTTCTGAGCCTGGCTTCTGAATCGTCACCTAGACAGAAGGTGGAAGAGTATTGAGCCTCTGAACTCTGATAAGTCTCTGAGCCCTCCAATGATGATGGCCAGGTTTCTTTGCTCCAGGTACAACAGCCAAGGGCTCTTTTTTGCTGAAGACTTTAAGATCCCCCTAACTTAGAACTTTGAGATGTCACCACAGATTCAGAACAGAAATGTTACTAGGTTCCCAAACAGGTAATGAGAACAAACCTGGATGGATACCAGACTTTGTCCTAGTGTTGAGTCAGGACATTTGGCAATATACTAGTGTGTTTAACTAAGAACTCTAATCTCTCTTATCTATGACTAAACAGCAGTCACACAAACTCTTTTGCTTGAGTCCAAAACAGTGCTGCTCTGGGTCTTCTCCCAGCACACAGTGTGGGTTCAGCTACCAGGACAGGTGATGCAGCACCTGTGGTGAGAATCTCAGAGCAACGAGCAATGATTGCTGCCTGGTCAACTAAGTCCATCACCAGCGATCTCATATTTTCTATCTTCTGTGTTTTCTATTCTATAGGAGCTTTATTATCTGTGATAAAATAATAATAAATTTGAGTTGCTCTTGATTTTCCTTAACCTTAGCTTTGTGAAGCACTGGTGTAAAGCACTGGATAGATATCATGATCCTCTTTCCTGTTACAGGATGTGCTGACAGATGAGATGCCATGTCTGGCTAGAGTCTTTTCAAGGATTAGCTATTCTGAATCCTCTTCTAAGTTTCCTGGTGGTAACGTCCTCCTCCCCTCTGGCTACTACATTACTGACTCCATACCCCAACTTGGAGCTAACCGATATCACAGGAGGGGGTACCTGCACACAGCCCATCATAAGCATGTTATGACTGGGTCTCACACATTCCCAGTGGAAATTTAGACCTCTCATTCCAACAAAAGACCAAAATGGGATGAGGCAGATACTTCTTTATGGTGACCCCTATACATCCACTGTATGATCATCAGGCTGACCAAAATGGCTTTGGAAAAGAAGCCCTTCGCTCCCCATCCCTCCTTGTGATAAACAAACTCACTTATTTACCATTTGTCCCTCTTCCCTCTTCAAACATTAATGAAGCACCTGAGCACCCATCTCTACCTGCGTTGGTCTTTATGTTCTCTTACCAACAAAGTTATGATCATATTTAAAAATGTTCCCACCTCTTTTCCTTTGGTTGTAAGGAAGAGGAGAATATAGAATTCTTACTGCAGGAATTTTTCTGTTAACTTTAAACATCACTGATTAAGCCCACCCCTAACTAGGATGTAAAAACTCTAAGTGGGACTGTTGTCTTTATGGACTGGAAAGAGATGACACCTCCCACCTTGACAACCCTACAAACTGTGGAGATACCACTGCTCCTGTACCTCACACTAGGGGTCTTTGGAGTAGAAATATGAGTTTTGAGGATGGAAGACAGGGGATGGGAGCACTGGCATGATTGTTCATTTGGCTGGATTTTTAAAATTACCAAGGAAATATGCCTTTGGATGTGTTACCAGAAAGGCTTAACTAGGAAGGAAGCCCCACTCTGAATGTAAATTTCACCTTCAAATGGGCTGGGGCTTGGGACTGAGTCAAAAAGAGAAAGTGAGCTGAGCATCAGCATTCATCTTTCTCTGCTTCCTCATTGCAGACACAGTGTGGGCTAGCTGTCTCACATTCCTGCCACCACAACTAGAATTGCCGTGACCACTAAGTTTTTTCCATGATGATGGACTATCCCTCCAACTATGAGCAGAAAAGAAACTCTACTTTGCTTAAGTAGCTTTGGTTAAGTATTTAACGCAATAATGAAAAAAAAACGAATTCAAAAATTAGTGTCACGAAGAGGGCCATTGCTGTGACTAACTCTATGTAATTGGAAAGCCTTTGGAAGTGGTTTGAGACAAGAATTTGGAAGCAGGGGCATCATACTCTACATTGCTCTCAGCATCACTGTCTTCCACCCTCCTACAAATATGGCCCATTCTTCCATTTGATTAATATTAAGATCTAATAATGAGCCAGGCACTGGGAAGTTTGCTGGGGTGTCATAGTTTACTTTCTATTGCTGTGATAAATGCCATAACTAAAAGCAACTTGGGAAGGGAAGGGTTTATTTCATCCAGCTTACAGTTCATCAGAAAGGGAATTCAGGGCAGGAACTTGAGACATGGACCTAGAAGCAGAGACCATGGAGGAACCCAGCTTACTGGCTTCTTCTGTGTGGCTCACTCAGTTTGTTTTTCATATACAACCCAGGACCACCTTTCCAAAGGTGCTACTGCCCATAGCGGGCTGGGTGCCCCGGCCTGCAGGGCTACAACGGGTACTCGACCCCCTAAGGAGGGAATATAGGGACAGGAGATACAAAGGAAATACACCAAGTCTAGATTCTGATCAAGGTGCAACTTTATTTTTCACCAGGAGGGTTTATATAGTTCCTGCAGGGTAGGGGGAGCAAGAAGTTGTCATCTGCATAAGGTGGGGCAAGCTAACAGGATGTTTGTATAGGATGTTTACAGGGTGAAAGGGTCAAGGGCTCTGACTCAATGTCCTGTTGCTAGGCAACCTGACTGTAAGATGATCTAGTTCCCTGTCTTGTCGGGGGGGTCTGTATTTTTCCACTAATTAGAGATTTTGTCCTTGTCCCTGACACTGGGTCCTCGCACATCACTCCTTAATCAAGAAAATGCTCCCCTCTACTTGCCTACAGGCCAATCTTATAGAGGCATTTTCTCAATATTGGTTCCCTCTGGAAAAGACACAAGACCCTAGGCTGTATCGAGTTTACAAACAAAACACAAAAACCAGCAAAAGAAAAACCTAAGCACATGGGCACATGTGGATATAGCTGCCTAGAAGGTAGAGTGTTGTTTTTAACAAAATCTCAGTTATTTGATTCTACCAATAAAGACTTGGGAGCCAGATGCTGGGGTGAAAACCTGCTAGTCAGAGAGGCAGAGAGAGCACCCTGCTGAACTTCCTCCTCCATAGATGTCCCAGGAAGAACTCCTCTCTTCTGCCAGCTCAAACAAACAAACAAACAAAAATCTCAAACTGAGTGTCCTTCCCTTCTACTTCCTGTGTATCTCTCTATCCATCATCCTGCCTCTCTCTATTACTCTCTGTGGTTTTTTTATGTTCACTTCCTGTCAACTGTTTGCTAGCTGTGTCTCATAACTTATGGTCGATTTTATTAAATCCTGTTTACAATATTCAAGCAGAAAGCTCCTGGATTAAAGGTGTGTGATGGGTGGGGGGGGGGGGGACTGGGAGGAGAAAAGAGAGGGGAGGCTGCAGCTGGGATATAAAAGCAATAAATAAATAAACTTATTTTAAAAAATTGTGTGTGTTAGGGCTGAACCATACCAGAACTAGAAACAGGTTTTTCCAGTAAATAATGCAATCTCAGGGTTCACAGCATGATCAAATATCCTGCAACAGTAAGGCCTCCTGTATGTGTGAATCTCACTTTACAGAGGTTGGTCTTGGGTCAGGGAATAAAAGTTTGAGGTATATGTGCAATTTTAAAGGGGGGGGGATGAAGTAGGATTAGGCGAGGTGGAGCAGCCAACAGACAAGAAGGCAGAAAATGATGCAGCCAGGAAAGAAAAGTGAAGAGGAGGTTGCTAGAAGGAAAGTGGCCCACAGATTGCAGTACTGAGAGCCAAATGTTCTCCCTGTAGGTGGAGTTTTCCCATCCCTGTAGCCACTTTCAAATTACCACACAGAGACTTACATTAATTGTAAATGCTCAGCCAATAGCTCAGGCTTATTATTTGATAAGTTTTGGATCCCTGGTTACTGAATATCCACCACCTCTGATGTAATAAGCCAACCAAACCAAATTAATAAACCCAGGTTTAATGAGCAGAACAAAGCAACTCCTGGGAGACGGGGGCAGGAGAGGAATTACATGGTCTTAAATAGCCTGTAGGTGTGGTCTTGAGCAGCCACAGGGAGGGGCTGACTTTTATGGGCTTTCTCAGGGACAGAGTTGGGAGGGGGCAGCTCCAGGAGATATCCCCAACATTACTAACCAGCGCTTGCATTTTAAGCTAAGCCATATTCCTTATTTACACTCTGCATTGTGGCCGTACCTTTATTAACATGGCACATTCATCTCTTCCTCCCTCTGTGTCTGGCTGGTGACTCCTCTGACTCTGCCCTTTCTCTTCCCAAAGTTCTCTGTGTCTGGCTGTCCTGCCTATACTTCCCAGCTACCAGCCTATCAGCTTTTTATTAACCAGTGAGACCTATACCTATTCACAGTGTACAGAAGGATTACTCCACAGCAGCACCCTGCCCATTTCTTGGCCCAGACCTCTTGTTCCTAACCCATCTTTGCCTGCAGTCCTTTCTTCCCAACATTCTCTGAGCTTTCTAGCCACACCAGTCTTCCTCAAACGTTCCAAATGCAAATCCCTTGGGCTGACATTCACTTTGACTGTCTAACGCCTGCCCCATAGCTCCCTCCATCCTTATTCCTGTTCTTCAGCTCTCAAACCCTCAGCTGAAATAAAAATTAGGTTTCTCTGTTTCCTTCATCCATGTCTTGATAGAGGTTGGGTGACAAGGAAGACACAAGTAGAGCCTCTACAGACGCTGGGAAGCAGCCTCCCGTCCGAGTGCCCAGGCAGGATAGATCGTTTTGAAGGAAATATATGTGCACACATGCTTGCATGCTTGTATATAAACTGCTTAAGGTTGATAGAGATTAAATAACGATTGAGGACGATGTAAGGTTCACAGAACTTACAGCATTTTCTCAAGTTTTGTATTGGATATATGCTTGAAGGAAAAATGGTTTTAAGGTCCCTTTGAATATTCTAGAGCAGAGAATATATAAATACATATTCCATTTAATTGGTGAAAGCTCTAGAAACATACGGCCCCAATGTGTTAGTCTTTAATTTTTTCAGGTTGTAATAAACGTAACTTACAAGCTGACTGGAAAGAGAACAAAGCCTCGCTGCCCCACCCACAATCTCTTTAGCAACAACTACATTGCCCATAAATCTCCGCGTGGCGCGAAGCATCCTGGGAAATGTAGTCCTCATTGGGGGGGGGAATCACTTTCCAGAGACCCGCCCTCGCCGGCATGGCGGTACCCGTTCGGAGCGAGTTCGTTTACTCTGTGTTGTGGCCGGGGCGGGGGTCTGGGCTATAGGCAGTAAGTGGGGCTGGGGAACGGGGGCGCAGGGAGGGACGAGGGCAGCGTAGGGACGACGCCGGCGGCCTGAGGCAAGACGCCTGGCCTCTCCTGGCGGCGCGTCAGGGGTCGGGACGCGGGGACGCGCGCCTGGTTGCGCTCCTGGGCCCTGGGTGTCTTGGTGGGCGGGAAGGCCTCTGTGGAATGGCATGACGGGAGTCCAGCTCGCGAGCTCGAGGCCTGACTCGCGAGTTCCATTTCTTGAGCTTTTCGTCAGAGGACCTTGTGGAAAAGGGAAGGAACTGCATTTCGGCCCTTCCTGTCACTTAGAAAGTGTCCTCAGCGTTTTACCTCAGTTTCCCCTCCACCACACGAGAAACAGAGCAGGTTCCCGCAGCTCCCCAGTACTAACATTGATCTTTGGATGCGTTGGAAGGGTCTAATGGCCGGAGTCTGTCTTCCTTCAGGTACTTACTCCACACTCTCTAGTTTGGGGCCAAAGTGCTGAGACTACTACCGAGATGATTAACGCGATAGGTTTAATTCATTGAAATTGTGGTCTGATACAGTATATGAAGAGATGGGAGAAGCTGAGATTTCAGAGAGTTATTGATGATCCAAAGGTTGCTTTCAACTTTCTTTTTTTCTCATTTAGTGATGTGGAATCCAAGAATAGTTACCGGTTCCTGTGGACCATGCCCTTTGTACTTAGTACTGGTTAAACTACCCTATAAAACATGTGCAGCCACAGTTTACATAGAAGTAAATACTAGCTAAATTACTTGTCCAGGGTCATACAGGTTAATTAGGACCCTTGTAGGTATGAAAGAGAAGTCAGATCTTGCTATCTCCAAAACACAAATTACTGTATTTTCTGAAGAACAATTTAACAGAACAAGGAAGATTAGGGGTTGGGGGTTCATTTTAAGAATAAAAGCATTTATGTAACATGTCATTTTCTTTAAAGGATAGTATTTGGTTCCACAATGTTTGGGAGCCTATTTGAAGAGGATTATTCCAGTGTGTCAAATAGTCAGTATGGAAAAGGGAAGAAATTAAAGACTAAAGGGTTGGAGCCACCTACCCCTAGAGAATTCACCAATTTAAGTGGAATCAGAAATCAGGGTGGAACCTGTTACCTCAATTCCCTTCTTCAGACTCTTCATTTCACACCTGAATTCAGAGGTATGCTATGTTACATGCATTTGAATAATAATATATATCATGGATTTTATACGTAATTATGTAAAAACATAAAAGAGAAAGTATTTTAAAGGTGGATTCACCAATATGTGTTCATTGTCACAAAGTAAGACATGCACTGGCAGTTCTCCAAAGAAAATTGTGAAGCTTAAATTTAAAAAAAAAAAAATCTATTCTGTGTAGTGATTGTAATGTTTCATAACAAAAAAATAAGGCAAAGTTTTTCTAATTCCCATAATTTAAAAGACAACGTAATGACAGTTCTCTCATCTTTCTCCAATGTAATGAACACTTAAGTCATGGTTACACAAAAAGCCTTGACTTCTGCAGTGGGAAGAGTTGTCACATTATTTATACACATCAGTACTTATTTGCATTTCTGAAATTCACAGAGCTCTGATTCTGAGCTGATCTGTCCTGAATTTGTTTGGCCTCAGAACCTGACCTGGGTGAAGCTTCTTGGGAGTTTTAGTTCTCTCAGGAGGGTGACTATATTCATTATATTCATTAATCTAATTAACCAGTATTGTCTGTCCCAGACCGTGGTGGGAATGAAAAGTAATGTACAAATTCCTTCTTCATCATTCTAAAATCTAGAAATTATGAATTTCAAAGACCCAAAAGAAACATAAACCCACTCAGATTAGTTATATTAAATGGGTGTGGGGAGTTACTGTGATGAAAGACTATTTCTCCAGAAACCAAATGCTGGAAGGCAGCCAGTCTGCACTAAAGCCTGATTTCTTGCCCTTGTTTCTCAACACATTTGTTTCATTCCCCTCTCTCTACTCCAGCTTCCTTCATTAGGGTCTCAGAGTCTGTTCTTGATTCCAGCATGAACCTTGTTTGGCCTCTGCATGATCCTGATTGGGGGACCCAATGAATATGTAGCTCATGTCTCCACAGGTTCTCTCAAGGACAATCTAGTTTGTCTTGTATTTGAATGCCAAGTTCCCACTACCACCCAGCTTATCAGATCTTTGGAAAGTTCTTCTGTTGCTCTAAGCTTAGAAAGGCTTCTTTCTCCAAAGATCTAGGAAATATTTACTGTTGTCCACTTCTAGTGGGCCATTCTAATGGAGTAAGCTGACACTTCAGAGTGGTATCTTGTGCCCTTGACTTCAGCCTCTACATAAAGTTGCCTCCCAGCTTTTAGAAGTTTTCAGCATTACTAAGCAGATAACTAAGAGAGATAAAGATCTTCCAGGTTTTAATATGGTTGAAGTTAAAAGGCAGCTTGAAGCAGAAAATAGCCTTAAGAACAGATTGAGAGCACTTGGGAGGTGAAGGCAAGAGGAGGATCAGAAGTTCGAGGCCACATGAGTCATTCTCTCTAAACAAAATGAAGAAAAAGAAACTGAGTAGTCAGCTGTATGTCCCACACCTGTAGTCCCAGCACTCAGGAGGTTAAGGCAGGAAGATTAAAAGTTTAAGGCTAGCCTGGGCTATATAGTGAGACCTTTTTCAAAAACCCAAGAAAGAAAAAGAGAAAGATGAGGTACAGGGCAGATTGTGGAGAATACCAGGAGCTTGAGAGCTGCAGGCCAGCTTCTTCTTGTCTGTTAAAGTATGTAGTTTGACATTGTAGTGTGCACTGTGCACTCTGCATGGCTTAGCATGATCTTGCTGTTGGGGGAGGAGATATGCTTTGGAAAGGCTAACAGAGTACTGATGGAGGAAAAAAGGAACTTTTGTGTATATATGTCTTTTGGGGGGAGTAGTATTTTAAAGTAAGACTAAATTGAATTCCATTATATTGCTAGTACATTACAGTGAGGAATAATGGGAGATTATTCTAAAAAGCCCTTGAGTGGTTTTGTTCTTTAACCTATAGGCTTTTAGTTTATTTTTCCCAGCCCCAGCACTTAGTGAGAAACAAAACATTCTTAAGAGTAATCACTAGGGCATCAGTGTTTTTCAATAAAGAGACATATTTACCCCATTCATCACTTACCTCAGTGGAATGTTTCAAAAAAGAAGAAATCTGGAGGCCAGTGCAGGGGCTGACAACTTCCTTTTTCAAATAAGATCATTGCCATCTCTTATTACTGGAACTCTAGAAAAGACATTTACACACCAAAAAGCAAAGGACAGAATATCAAGATAAAAGACACCCAGTCTGGCCTTTGACTTGGAAGATTGCTTAGCAGCCTCACATGGGAAAATATTCACCTGTGACATTTTTCTATTTTCTGAGACTCCTCTTAACTTTTGAGTCCCATAGCCAAAAGGAGTTGAAAACAATCATTTTTTGTTTGTTTGTTTTATGTTTATAAAGGTGTTGTTTGTTTGGGGGCAGTACCAGGTCTTTGCTCTTGTTTGATAGGCACCTACCCTTGAGCTACGTCATCTTAGTCTGTGGATTTTTAAGGCAAGGTCTTGTTATGTAGACCAAGTAGGCCTTGAACTTGAGATCTTCCTGCCTCTGCCCCAGGAATTCCAGGATTAAAGGATGTCCCATAGTGCTTTGCCTGCTTATATTTTTATGTCCTATGAATCTGTCATACTGATGGTCACATGCTCGTACATCACTTGATGTTCTTAGATCCAGTGGACAACAATGTTAAAAGACTGCAAAATGTGTAGATGAAAGGTACAAGTATTGACTTAGTCATTTCTAAATCTTTTGCTGATGCTGCTTAATGGAGGTCTTGGCTTCCTAAACAATTTTCTAAGATGAAATCATATCATTTACATATCTGACTCTACTTTTTTTGTTTAGAAGCTTTATTTTCTCTTGGTCCAGAAGAGCTTGGTTCTTTAGAGGATAAGGATAAGCCTGATGCAAAGGTACTAAATCTATAATTTATTGAGTCTTTGAATATTCAGGAAATGTTTTTTTGCATGTGTACATGTGTGTTGTGTGCATTTCTGTGATGCATGTTTGCCTATTGTGGGAGTGTACATGTATATACATGTGAGCATCCTTGTGTGTATATGTGCATGTCAGAGGTTGACATCCTCCATCACTTTCCACCTTATTCATTGAGGCGGGGTCTCTCACTTGTACTCTCACTCCAGCTAATTTACCTAGCCCACTTATCCAGGGACCCTGGCTCTGCCTTCTGAGAGCAGAGATTAAGGCCTGTCATCACACTCAGCCAGCCTGTAAGTGCTAGGGATTTGAACTCCGGTGCTCATTCTTGTGTGGCAAGCACATCTCCCTAGCCCAGGAAATGGTTCTTAAGGAAGGAATTAAGGTTCTTATCCATAGAAAACAAAGTAATTTATTACAAAGTATTGTCTTTATTGACAGAAAGTGACTTGCCTCATACTTAATTAGCAATGAAATTTTCCTCCAAGAAAGAGTGATTTTTCAGAATGCCATGCTGCTGCTGCTGCTGCTGCTGCTGCTGCTGCTGCTGCTGCTGTCACAAACATGTCTCACTTTGCTGTGCTTATTTTCAAGGCAAAGGAGAAGCTTGGAAACTATCCATGCTAGCTAACCATAACATCCATTCAGTGCACTTATTTGCAGTAATACGTGGGGGAAACCCTAGAGACCAATATTTTCTCACTTTAGTGTTCTGGAAATACATTAAGGAGAAATTAGTACATTGTTTTGTACGTTGCTGTGGTGAAGTTGTTTAAAGCACAGCTCTAATTGTGTTCTTCCTGCTGGAACCTCACTCAGAAGCCCCTCATCACACGCAGGCTCAGGTCTGCGAAGAATGGTGATTTGTGATGCAGTCTCATGCTTCAAAACCAACTTTATGGCAAGAAATGACTTTAGTTGATGTCAATTTCTTTCCAATCTGTTGCAGAGCAGTGCTTTTGAAGTATATATTTTTAATGTCATGGGAGTACAGAATTGTCACAGGACTTCCTGAATGCTTACTCTTTAAAGTTGGCCTGCACACTGGACTGTGAGAGGCCCTGCTCTCTGGCCTAGAGCTAGCAGAAAGGGAGGCCTAGCTTCTGAAGTTTCAGAACTCCAGATTGAGATCTGTGTGCCTGAAACCTGCCTGCATTCACCTGGAATGTGTGTATGGAGATATTGTAGAGGATAAATGAACTATGGAAATTGTATGTCTGTGATCATTTGTGTGGTTCGTTAGGACCCATTTGAATTTTTAATATTGATCTGAACTGTGTCATGGGAGAAAACTCCAGATCACTAAAACCTTTTGGACTGAATTAGAATTTTCAAAGAACTGAGTCTTAATTAGTTCTCCCTGTGTAATGAGGGATTTTCTACTGAGTGAGCCAGGAGACAGGAGAAAACTAGTCTACAGCTTTTGAAGCTTCACTCCGCACATGAATACTCATCTGGAAATTCTCACTGTCTCCCCAGGTTCGGATCATACCTTTGCAGTTACAGCGCTTGTTTGCCCAGTTACTGCTCTTAGACCAGGAGGCTGCATCCACCATAGACCTCACTGACAGCTTCGGGTGGACCAGCGAGGAGGTAGGAAGGTGTCCGCAGGAGGCTTCCTGTTCTCTCTCATGTCCTTTAATTTTGTCTCAGCAGCTCAGCCTGTTGGGAAGTCTTTACACATAAATAATTACAAGGCACACGTGGATGTTTAGGTGCTTACTGAATATAGGCTGTTACAATTGCCTATGCCTTGGGGTTGGGAAGAATGTTGTTAATACAGGGAGAGATACAGGAACTGATTTTTGAAATTTGTACTCCACAATTTTTATGTAGTTTAGTTGAGCTTTAACACCTGTTACATCGATGTTATTTACTGTGTAGATGTCAGACTGCTCATCAACTTTTCAGTCGTCAGTGACAGTCCATAAACTAGTGGATGTTCAGAGTGTTGCCCACATTTGGGATGGGCTTCTTGCTTGATCTCAGCACCCTGATGAGAATGCACTGCAGCCAGATCAGTGCTTTGCCTGATTTTTTCATTTCCCTGTCCTGACCCCTGAGTTTTAATTTTCTCCACCCTGACTCCTAACTTTTCATTTTCTTCCTGTATCTGCTGTAGGGCATGACTCATTTTTCTGTTTGTATTCCTAAAAAGCATTCCACCACATACGGACAAACTTCTGTGGCAACAACAGTACTGAGGATCTTGTTGTCAGTACTGATGGGTTGTCAGTATATCAATTCAGACAACACAAGGTCTTATTGTTTAATAGGTACATTCCTGTAAAGCTCTCACCTGTGGCCTTCTAACTAGGAGCATTCCTTAATCCAGTGGTACTGCCCTATGGTATTAAAGGAGTAGGGCTTGGACTTTGAAGCAGGTAATAGCACATTCTCTAAAAAGCATGTTACATTTCACGCATAGGACTGATGCTTGGGGTGTATTCTTATACCCTTCCCTTTAAAATTATAACCACTTCATTGAGGTTTATATGCCATAAAATCTACTCTTTTAAAGGTATAGTTCAGTGGCTTTTAGTATTTTCACAGAATTGGGCAACCATCACTACTACCATCAATTTTAGATTGTTTTTACTACTCTAAAAAGAACCCCCATACATTTGCAATCACTCCCCATTCATCTCTTCCTCCAGCTCTTGGTTAGTCTAAAACCTACTTTTCTGTGTGTAGATCTGCCTGTTCCTGAACATTACATTGGAATAGAGTTATATATTATGTGATCTTTTGTAACTGATATGTTTCACTTAACATAATGTCAAGGTTTATTCCTTCTTACTGCCCAGTGAGCCTCTGCTGTGTGGATATGCCACGTTTCAATGAAGGCTTCTCTTTATATTTGAGCTTCTACTAAGTTGCTGACTTCATAATAGTTTTTTTGAAAATTTAATTTGTTTATTGATTCTTTGTGAGTTTTACATCATGCACCCCAATTCTACTCACCTCCTGGTCCCCCTTACCCCTGCAGTACCTCCCCACAAAAGAAAATTTAAAAAAAAATCAAAACAAAATGAAGCAAGCAAACAAACAAAAACAAGATCAAAACAAAAAACAAACAAAACAAAAAACAAAAACCCTCTTCACTTCTCCTTTTTCCCCACCTCTCCAACACCTCTTCATTCGTCCTGGTGGCATTGGGAGCGTCAATGTGTAATATAGTATACCCTTTTGTCCAATAAGCTTTATTAGCAAATGTTTATTGCAATGAGTCATACTGAGCCCGCCCTGCCCTTTGCTGGCCCAGGAAAAGATGGCATTGCCTCTCTCTGCACACTGCAGCAAGAGAGCTGGCCCTGACCCTTACAGGAGTGCTAGTCCCTGCACTCAGGAGAGATGGCCTCACCCCTCACCACAGACAAGGGTGAACTGACCTTGAGTGCCCCCTTGCCTGAGGTAGGTGGCCCCAGTGGCCCAGACTGACCAGCTCAGCTACCACCCAGGCCCACAGCCTATTTTTTTGTTGTTTGTTTTGTATGCGTGTGTGTGTGTGTGTGTGTGTGTGTGTGTGTGTGTGTGTGTGTGTGTTTAGTGTGCTGAGACAAGGTTTCTTTATGTAGCACTGGCTGTCTTGAAACAATTTGTAGACCAGGCTATCCTAGAACTCACAGAAATCTGCCTTCCTCTGCCTCCCGAGTGCTGGGATTTAAGATGTACACCACCACCATCTGGCTGAAACACTTTTCTTAATTCTTTTATGTTTTGTAAGTAAAGAACTGAACCTGGGTGGTAGAAGGTCTTTGAGGTACCTTTGCCAAATAAATGGTTGCTCAGAAACAGACCTTGAAGTTTTTCCTCCCTTTCAAACCAGTGGTATAGGACAGATTTACCTGGTATCTTATATTTTAAAGGGCAAGAAAAAGATCACCAGTCTCACACTGCTTCAGCTTTCATCCCCTTGACCTGCCACATGTCACATAAACTTATTGTTATATTGTTCCCCTGGCTGCCTCTATTTCTACACCCTGAATTGTTCCTCTGCCTCCTTTTGGCTTTTCTTAGTGAAGGCAACAGTGACATCAAATGTGCCAAGGCTGAAAGGCACTTTGCGGTGCCTGTGACACTTTTATGTCAGTGGGATGGGCTCAGTAGCACTTGCTGTTCTGGTTAAGGCCCCCACTCCTGGTGCCTTGGACTTGGCCCTTGATTCTCCCTTTCACTGCCCTTCTCTGCCTGCCAGTGGTAGAGCACATCTTGGAGGTACAGCTTGTTCTGGAAGACTTATTCTCACATGGCCAATGACTCCAAATGAATTCAAGTTAAGAGGCAGTTTGAATTTTTCTCAGCAACACTACATTACTCTTGTTTTTGTTGGTTTATGTTTTGAAATACTCATTTCTGATTTCTGCTGTCTCCAGCTGTTGTGATCTAAGTGAGGTTTACCTGTACACACACTGCTGGCTTACACACTGTCTAAACCTGTCCTGCTCTTTCCTTCTGTCCTCCTGTGACATGGGCAGGTGGGTGTTCTCTCATAATTCAGAGTATACTTCACAGTCACTGAGGGAGCTGAATTGTGTGTACACACTAAACACTGCCTAGCTATATTTTTATTTTGTAGTATAAATAAAAATAGGTGGTGTTTTAACCTACTTAGTCATCTATACATCTATCCCAAGTTTTTCTTATATGTTTAATTGATAGTATTCTTAAAAATCCGTTCTTAAAAATTTTAAGTAAAAGTTATATTTAAAAGTCAGCTGTTTTAGCTGGACATCGTACCTGTAATACCAGCAGCACTCAGACTCCAGCAGGAAGATTGTAAATTCAGGGCCAGCCTTGACAATCCAAAGACCTTTTCTCCAAAACAAAAACTATTTTTGTTTTTTAGGAAATGAGACAACATGATGTGCAGGAACTGAACCGAATTCTCTTCAGTGCTTTGGAAACTTCTTTAGTTGGGACCTCTGGCCATGACCTCATTAATCGTCTATACCATGGCACCATTGTGAACCAGATTATTTGCAAAGAGTGTAAGAACATCAGTGAGAAGCAGGTGAGTGGACAAGAGTTCCTCTGCTAACAAATTTTTGTAAATTATAATTCATACAATGAAATCTACTATGCTTCTTCCACCACATGGGTCCTAGGGATTGAACTCAAATTGTCAGGCTTGGTGGTAGGGACCTTTACCTACTGAGCCTTCTTACCAGCCTGCAAATTCTTGAAATAGTCTTGATTCAGTGCTCTGATACTTGTTTAAAAAAAGCAGTTTGGGGAAATGTTTACACATAGACATCTCATGAAAGAAGCTAGTGTAAAGACAGTTCACTAGGGGGCTTGAAAGATGGCTCAGTGGTTGAGAATGCTTGCTGCCACTCTTCCAAAGGACCAGTGTTCCATTCCCAGCATCCATGTAGGGCTGCTCACAGCTGCCTGTAGCTCCAGCTCCCTGGGATCTTCTGGGCCCTGCAGGCTCTGGCACACACGTGACCTACACACACACACAGAAAAGAAAGTTAATTGGGGAGATAATAAAGTCAGGATACCAAAAAAAATATTTAATTAACATATCTCTAATTAAATGGTTTAGTTTGTTAATATCCTTTGGGAAGTGTATTCGTAGCGTGTACTTATATTTATATGATATATAAACTGTCATTTAGAGCTGGTACAGTTCTGTTTGAATTATGACTTTAATTTCTTTGTGATAATACAGATTGCCAATTCAGTTTGACTGGGAATTTGTTTGTGTCAATGAAATCATCTCTGTTGTATTTCAAGTCCTACTCAGCAAATGGGTTCATTACTGAACATTTAATGAAAATCTCCTGTTATTATGGTAGGAGTTGTAGGAAGTTTCTGTATCTGACTGAATGGAAAATTTAATACCATTTTCCAAATGCATTTGTTGCTTTTTTTAGAAATAGATGCAAATATATATTAATAAATATGTGTTAAATATATCTATGGTTTTTACATTTATTTATTTATGTGGGTCCTTGAGTTTGATCCCAGGCCTTACATAGTTACAAATGCTGGGCAAAGGTACAACTCCAGTCTTCTTTTTTATTTTGTAAGGAAGAGTTGGGGGATAAAAAACGGTATATCTGGCCCTTATTATCTGTGCTAGCAGAAACTGTCTTGGTTAGCCTAGTTTGAAAATAACTAAGGTGTCCTCCATATCTTTGATTGACTGAGCTCTAATGCAGTGATTAACAAAGCAGGGGTAAAACATGGCATACAAAAAGCATATTGAAACTATAAACAGTAACTTTCCATGTAAACAGCATATTGTTAACATGAAGTATTAGTTCTATTACTTAAGAATTTTGTCATGAAGTAAACCTATGCTCTGCTACTTTTCAGTCTCCATAATCCCTTAAAAAAATTGTACTACATGCGTAAACAGAATAAGAAATGTGATTTAAACTTGCAAAATTATAACAGCATTTATTGCTAGAAATACAATTCAAATGTAGTTTCAGTAGATTGTGGAACGCCAAGGAGTAGAGCAGACCTTCCCCTAGCTCAGCCAGGTATAGACCCTTCCAATAACCTAGTAACCATGCATATGGTCAGGCAATCCTCTAATACAGCTCTGCTGGGTAAAGCAAGCTCAGATCTCACTAGGAAAACTTTGTGAGACTCCACAACTCCCCCTTCTTGATATAATAAAGAGCACCCAGGCCCATCAGATAGACTGTGCCTGTCTTAGGTCTTTCTTCATTAATTTTACATACATATGTTCAGGAAACTATCAAGAAGAAAGTTGCCCATCTTTGGCTACCAGCTTCTGGCAGGAGTGGGTACAGAGCCTAACTCAGCTCTGATTTAGGTCCCTGCTAAGAGCTTGCAAACATCTGCAGTGATCTTTATAGCTGCCACACTTCCCTGTAAAGGAGTAGAGGATAATAAAGATGGAATATCCTTATTGGAATGGGTCTAAAGTGACTACAGCAGTCTTAGCTGCACTAAGCCCTTTTCTAAATCAAAACTCTCTCATAACAGATGTTCAATAAAATTTTCAAGAGACTTATTTTGATTCCCAGGAGAAAACAGTCATTTCAAATCACTTCAAAGTATCCACTCAAGTAAACAAAAACCCATGCTAATTATAAAGACACTTTTACAAACTAAGTTGATTGTGGGAGACTTATCCCTTTGTGAGTGGCCTACCCCTTTCTAAAGAAAAACAGGAGTAGTAGAAACTACTAGGAAGAAGACAGAAAAGCTCTCCTAATTATGACACCTTCACTTAAGTTTTCCAGAGGTTACTGAGACCATAAAATTATATTTTAAGATATCGTAAAAAGTATTCAAATATATCTGAGGGTAAAAGAGTAATAAAACTTCAAGATGCCTCTAATTTGATTTGGTTTATCTTTTAAAAATTAGTGTTACCTAACTTGTCCAGACTAGACAGATATTAATGGAGTAATAAAAATAATTCTAATATGAACATCACTATACACTTTTTATAAACTTACATTCAATATTTACACTTTTTACAAACTTACATTCAACATTTACACTTTTTACATTCAATATTTACACTTTTTACAAACTTATATTCAAGAGGAAACTTTATAGACCTATTTTACAAACTTATTTGGAAGAATCTTTTAACAGAACTAACATACTAGAAAGAATTTTTTTTAAAGATTTATTTATTTATTATGTACACAGATGAGGGCGCCAGACCTCATTACAGATGGTTGTGAGCTACCATGTGGGTGCTGGGAATTGAACTCAGGACCTCTGGAAGAGCAGTCAGTGCTCTTAACCTCTGAGCCATCTCTCCAGCCGCTAGAAAGAATCTCTTAATAGAACTAACTTACATTCAAAAGCAAACTCTAAAGCAAACATCTAGAAAATATTTCTTAACAGAACTATTAACAAGACAGGCAGTACACAAATCATTTCTAAAGTTCGGAGTTTATAGTCAGCTTTGATATCATTCTGAAAGTTTTCCTGACAGTTTGAAGTCAGAGCCTAATTCATCAGTGGCTCTAAGTTTGATGGTAAAATTCCCTCTTCTTAATTTTTTAAAGCTGCTTTTTAAGATTATCATGAGTGTTTCAGTGATGCCAATGTTTCTCTCTTGCATTTCAAGCACAACCCAAGTTTCTTATTTTTTTTATTTGCCTGTAAGTTTTTTCTTTTTTTCACACCCAAAGCAATTTCCCAGTTTATGGTCCTCTTTCCCTAGTTTTCTAAAGGGTTTCAAAGTGACTTGTTGACAAATGGTATTAGCATTTTAATTGCCTTCTGACAGGCAAGGTGTTCACCTGTTTGTAGTTCTCGAGAGGCAAGCTAACAAAGCTTGTGGAATTTTGAGTTGGGGGGGTGGGGGACATGACTGAAAAAACAGAGTTTTGGGGCAGTGCAGTACCAGTATCTTTTTTACGGACTACATTTCCCAAGCTGCCTTTCTTTATATCATCACGCTGTTATAAACTACTTACATTTCCCATACTGCCTTTCTGGTCCACCGTACTCCCGTTTCCATTTACACAGTTTGTGTTCAAGCTTTTGCTTTTACCACGGGAGGTTTCTGAGTCAAGATTTTGCTCTTTTACTGCGGGAGATTTCTGTTCTCCCTGAGCTGGCACTGATAGGTGTATTTCCTTCACGTGACACTTTGCAGAGCAAAGTCACGTCGGTCTGCCCATGCTCATTCAGACAGGCGCTTTGGTGCCAGAAGCAAAGACCCCTCGGGGCTTGCTCCCCTGTCTTACCAGGTCAGTGAAAGAAGATGAAAGTACTTGAAATAAAAGCTTTTTCATCCTTTCAGAGAGACTCCCTCCGGGATAGATCTTTGTCTTGTCCTGGCTTGTCTCCTCCCCCAGATACAGAGTCCCTGTCCTGCCGCACTGCTCAGGCTCTGCTAACTGCTTTTTCCACACCAGCAGCCCCTCCCTGGGTCCTGCACTGCCTCTGCTGCAGCTCTCCTCAGCTTTCTGCCTGCATTTTCTTGGGCGTAGCTCTGGCTGCAGGGTATTCTGGCTGCTGTTTTTCTACTACTGGCTTGAAGGAGAGACAGGTCTAGCAGAGAGGATTTGTCATATTCCACGAGGTTTTTTTTGTTTTTTTTTTTTTTTCTAGAGCAATTACAGGTGATTTTCTCATTCTGATAGATTTTCCAGGTGAGTTTAATTTTGCTCTTAGAGGAAGAAAAAAACCTGAAAAGGAAAGACCTGAAAAGCTTTCAATTTCTTAAAGACAGATTACTAAGTTTTTCCCAAGAAAGCTTTCAGTTTTTGAAAGATTACTAAGTTTTTCCCAAGACTTGTGTTCCCTAAACTTGGCTTCATGGCCAAGGAAACTAATTCTGATGGTATGATGTTTTCATACAGTAACAATGTCAGTGGAGTGAAGAGTTTTATTTCACTCATATCCACCTCAGGGAAAATTCTTTCCTCCGCTGCTCAGGACTGAAATCTAAGCTGTTCACAGGCCAAAAGCTTCCACAAGAATCTTTTTCTGCCCGTTTTTCTCATCTTTGATGTATTTTCTCTGATTCTTCCCCAGGAGTTTGCATTCATAGACCCAGAGTTGGAAAATCAAGGACATAGTTCCTCTATCCTGTTGCTTATCTTATCCTAAGTTTTTTCTTATACTATATTCCTAGATTCTACCTTATATTTTTTTTCCTTCTTGCCCTAGGTTTTTTTCTACACTATATTCCTACATTCTACCTTATTTTTTTTTCATTTTTATAGGTAGAAATTAAGAGAGAAAAGAAAGAAACCTAGATAGAAATATTCACTGCAGCTTCACTTTTCAACTTCAGCATTCAGCTGCCTTACTTTCACTCCTGACAATAAAATACTATCGCCTTTATTTTTAATTCCTTATCAGGCATGCCCCCTTATACCCATGATGCCCTTTCTCTCCCTTTGCCAAATCCCCTGTCCCTGTTCCTGGAACCATTTGTGGGAGCCCAGCTGGGAGACTAACTCCCACATTTTATGACAGGGAACTCTTGAGCAGAGAGGGATAAGAGATATTAGATAGAAGGATGGAAGGGAGAAAAACAGAAACACAGGATAGCCTGGGGAGGACCTGGATCATTATCCACTGGCCCCTTCTGTCTCTTCTAAAGGGCTATTTATAGGAATGCCAAGGGGTGGAGTAAAGATCCCCCCCCCCCAGCTCAGCCAGGTGTAGACCCTTCCAATCGCTTAGTAACCATACACATGCTAATGCAGCTCTGCTGGGTAAAGCAAGCTCAGTTCTCACTAGGAAAACTTAGTGGGTTCCCACAGTAGATTTAGGAGATTTCCTTTTTACAAAGTGCCATCTTTTTAATTTTCATAGAAATACCTGTTTACTCTGTATCAAAATATTTTTTTCTTGGCATATTTTAAACCAATCTTAGCAAAAGAAAATGAGGAAGTTTACATTAGAAAAATTCAACTCTGCCTAGGGGTTGCTATTATCATTTTAAAGATTAAAGCAACACTAACCAACTGTGTGTATGTGTGCGTGTGCGTGTGCGTGTGCGTGCGTGCGTGCGTGCGTGCGTGCGTGTGTGTGTGTGTGTACATACGCGTATGCGTTATGTGTTGTGTGTGTGTAGTACTTAAACTCAGGTATGTATCTTTTTATAATTTATTTCCTGGGGAAACATGAGGTTTATTGCATCTACATTTAAACTCATAAACCTTTTTCTTATAAACTATTTTCTTAATGTACTTTAAACAAAATTATAGTTTGACTTAGAAAGAATAATAATTTAGTGATAAGAATTTACAATATATAACCATGGCATATATATCTTCTTATGTGCAAATAGAAGAATATATATATATATATATATTTGATCACTCCCAATATATATTTCAGTTGTAAACTTCTGTGAAATCATTTGTTCTCTCAGTGTAATATTCTTTTATATTTCAGGAAGACTTCTTGGATCTGACAGTAGCAGTCAAAAACGTATCTGGTTTAGAAGATGCACTCTGGAACATGTATGTGGAAGAGGAAGTTTTCGACTGTGATAACCTGTACCACTGTGGAACCTGTGACCGGCTAGTTAAAGCAGCAAAGGTAACCATGCCTTCCTTCCTTCATGCCTATAGACAGGAAGATATGCCAGCTGAAGTCATCTATGTGAAGTCAGGAAGATACACTTAATTGCTTTGAATACTACAGACGGCAATACCTCAGAAGCTGAAAACTGGCCTCATGCTAGTGTGTTGTGCCAGTTAAGGGAAGAGTTATGTGTTCTACATGAGTTTACTTATTCTCCAGGAGTCTGGCCTATGAATGGCTGTCTTCAGAAGACAGATTTGGAAAACCTTTTTGAGTTTGTTTTTCCCTCCTTTATCTCCCCTAGCAACCAAGTATATTTCTTTTTCAACATACTTGCACAGCTGTATGTGATTTCTGTGTGAAATGGGTTTTTAATGTATTTTACATGGTTAATTTACAACAAAAGCTAGTGTTAGCAGATCTGCTAAGTATTAGTAATTCTTTAATATTAATATAAAATTATTATTAGAGGGTGTGTGTGTGTGTGTGTGTGTGTGTGTGTGTGTGTGTGTGTGTGATTAGAGCATTTTAGAGCATTTTCCATTCCTCTGACTTGGATGTGCCATTTGCTGTACCTCTCTAGCCTTCCTCTCAGCTCCCACCTCTGACCAATGTGGCACTTTTTCCTAGCCATATTAGAGTTGAGTTTCTTGTTTATTTTAGGTGCATCTTTGGAATAAGTTTAGAAGTATTCCATGTTATAATGATTACTTTTTTTATTTTGTTGTTTTCAGACAGTCTTTCTGTGTAGCCTAGGCTAGCCAGGAACTTGCTATATAGCCCAGGTTATCTCCAAACTCTCATTCCTCCTCCTTCTAAATCCTGGGATTATAAAGTATACACTACTATTCCTAGCCTTATTTCACCTTTTTTAACCCATAGGATATATGAAATTGTAACTTTAAGTATGTATTTAGTAATGTTAAACATATATAATTATTGATTTCTGCAGGGAAGCATTTTTCTTCCCTGAGGCCACCAGTGCAGGAGCATTGGGGACAGCTGATGACTCTTAAAAAGCAGCTTAATTAGTATTTTGTTTTAAAGTGAGGAATTAAAACAGCAATAAGATGTCTGCTTTTGAACTTAGGAAACAACAGATAGGGGCTGGATAGGTGGCTCAGTGGTTAAGAGCACTGGCTACTCTTCCAGAGGACTGGAATAGATTCTCAGCACCCACCACTCTCAACCATTTGTAACTTCAGTCCCAGAGAATCAGACAAAACACCCATACACAAAATAAAAATAAATCTTAAAAGAACAACAAATAAAACCTCATCAGTAGATCTTGAACCCTGGGGAGTCAAGAGTCTCTTTTCACTGTCTAATGACAACTATAAATCTTCTCTCTAGAAAAAATATATATATACATGTACAACTTTGAATCATTCAGAGTTCTACTTCTTCACTGAATAAGATTGTGTGTTTGCTAGGTGAAGCAAAGGAGCAAGGAGCAAGGTGAAAGGCCAAGGGCTAGGCAGGAACTGAATAATAACAGAGAGGGAGCACCCATTTAGGACACACTTATCAAATAGTAATTTAGATAACAATCCTAAAAGCATAAATTTTTTTCCTGTAAGCACAATTGCGCAATACCATCCTTAGTTCCATAAAGTAAATGAATTTATATTGAATTCAGAATCTGCTTGTGTGATTTAAGTTTATATTGAATTCAGTATGCATTTGTATGACTTAAGGACATATTTATGTCATTTTTTACTATTTTACATAGCATTATGTATCCTTTCATTTTTAAAACTTTGTTAATTTTTCTTTTTACAGTCTGCCAAATTGCGTAAGCTGCCTCCTTTTCTTACTATTTCATTACTAAGATTTAATTTTGATTTTGTGAAATGTGAACGCTACAAGGAAACGAGCTGTTATACGTTCCCCCTCCGGATCAATCTCAAGCCTTTTTGTGAACAGGTTTGAACCTTTATTTTTGAATTCTTTCTCTTTCCTTCCTTCCCAAGATTAAAATACTCAGTTTATTATAGGATTTCTCAACCATGGTCTTATCAATATTTTGAGTTAAATAATTCTTTGTCATGGTGACTGCCTCCTGAATCGTATAACGTGTATGCATCCCTACTCAACAGACAAGCCAGAACATCTTCAGACATGGCCGAAAGTTCATGTCTCCTAGGAGGAGAGAGTGGTCCAAATTGGTTTTCTTACACTCTTTTTGAATTTCTCCTTTTGTTCTTTTTTCTTTGAAACAGGATCTTTTACAGCCCAGGTTGGCCTTGAACTCAACCTCTATCTATTTTATGGGTTAAGATTACAGCCTGTGGTACCATGCCTGACAGTCCTTTTGAATATCTAAAGTATCTCAGTTTTTTTTGTTAAATTCTTCTTGAAAAATCTTTAAGATGAAAATTTATAAACCAAACTATAAATTACCTGCTTTTAGAAAAATGACCAGTAATTTTGTTACTTTGCTGTTTAGATTTAGTTTAATGTGAGTGTAGTAATGAGTTCATATCTAGAACTTGCACAGGCAAATGGAACTTTCCTAGAGTTTGCAAGGCCAGGGTACAGCTACTATAGAACACTTGCCTGGCAGGGCAAGAATATGGCTTCATCTGCAGTGCCACCAAATGGCAGCAGCAGAACAGTGGAATCCTTAAGACACAGGAAAAAAAATATTTTGAAATCAAATTAATTCTTAAATTAACCTACTTTTTAAGGCATTTTAAAATATTTTATGTTACTCATGTATATATACCAAAATCAGAGTGAGGACTCATGTATTTCTTTTTTTAAAATAAACTTTATTATAAAAAAAAAAGTTGCAAATAAAAAAAACGTCATACAGTGAAATTAACCAGACCCTAAGTGTTTAGAGCTCAGCGAACTTCTATACAGATAGCCATTCTGAAGCTGTGGAGCTTCACGTTGATTTTACACTTTCACAATCAAATATATTTTTATGAACCTGCCCACCACCAAAAATTAAAAGACCATGGCAAAATTAGAACTAGAACAATAATAAACCTTATATCCTCTTTCATAGCTCATAGCCATTGCCTACACTCAGTTCTTCCTCATCCTATTATATTTAGCCTTTCTTCTTCTCTTTCCCACTTGTTATACTGTACCCACATGTGCATATTATTGACTTGGTATATATCCACATATGAGGGATACCATGTGGGATTTTTTATGCAAATTTTGTTATTATATTTTTTAGAGCTGCTTAATATTCATGTATATATATATATGAATATATACATATATATTTGGTATGTATATATACACACCAAATTTCCATTATCCACTTGTCTATTGACGACATTTTGGTTGACTGATTCCAATTCTTTGTTATAGTGAAAAAAGCAGTAATAAACATGGGGTTGCAAATATCTCAATAGTAAACGTTCTAGACAGTTTTTATGTCACCTTGATACCAGCTAATATCATCTGAGAGGAAGCAAGCTCAACTGAGAAAATAACTCCATAAGATCTGACTGCAGGCAAGCCTGTAGAGCGTTTTCTTAATTAGTGATTGATCTGGAAGGACCCAGCCCATTGTGGGTGGTGCCACCCATGGGGTGGTGGTCCTGGGTTCTATGTGAAAGCAGGCTGAGTAAGCCATGAGTGAATAAGTAAGCAGTACTCCTCCATGTCTCTGCATCAGCTTCTGCCTCCAGGTTCCCATCAGGTTCAAGTTCCTGCCTTGGCTTCCCTCAGTGGACCATGACTCGAGATATGTAAGCCAAATAAAACACTTTACTCCCCAAGATGCTTTTGGTTATGGTGTTTCATCAGAACAACAGTAACCCTAAAATGGAAATTGATGCCAAGATTGTAGGGTATTGCTGTGGCAAACCTGACCATGTTGTTTGGTGGAGGATTGTGGAAGGACTTTGGAACTTGGGCTAAAAAAGCCATTGAGTGTTGAGATCTCTGTGGGTTTTCTGTTGGAGCTCGGAAGATAATACTGAGAACAGTGCAGATGGAGGCCTGGCTTGTAAAGTTCAAGGGGACATTTAAAGACTCTATCTTGGCTATTTGCTATTTTGAATTAAGTCTGTGATTGTGGTCAGCTGGGGCTGAAGACTCAGCATGATTAACAAAAGACCAGAACCACTAAAGTGAAACCTTTCCTTTACTGGGACAATTGATGCTGGTCAGTTAGAGCTGAGTAATTAGCAGTGATTAAGAAGAGAGCAGAATCATTGAGGTGAAATCTTCTGGAAGTTATTTTCTTGGGGTCAATACACAGAAGCTGTGTTCCAGAGGCAGCCAGGGTTGTACCTTGAGCTGGCAGCTGAACTGGTATTGTGTAAGAGTCTCCCAGATGGTACTTGTTTTGAAAGCATGAAAGGGTCATAGAGAACATCTGAGGCTTGGTACTCTGAGAGGTCAAGAGAGGTCACTGGTGAAAGTGCAGCCTCTGGGACTTCAGTAGCAGTTGGAGCCCCAGTTTTGAAAGGGTCATGGGAGGAAGTTAAGGCATAGTGCCATGAAGAGAGCCCATGAGAGTCTATTGGAGAAAGTGCAGCCCAGTTGCAGCATTGTGGAGATGCCAGTACCATGGGAAGATCACCAAAGACAGCAGGAGCCATGGAGTGGAACTGACCTGAGCCTAGAAGACAATCTGTGTGAGCTGAAGAAGGTAGAGCTGGAGAGGTGACCCAGGCCCTTTCGGGGAGCCTAGATCATGAGCGAATCCCAGACATTGAACACTGAGTTATTTATACTGTTCAAGTTGGTTTAGCTTGATTCAGATTGTGAATATGCCCTGGCTCTTCCCTCTCAAAGTAAGAAAGTGTTTTTTATTTCTTATTTTACAGGAGCTCACAGTTGAGAGACTCTGAACTTTTAAAAATACCTTGGATTTTTAGAGTTTGAATATTTTAAAGAGACTGCAGTTTTAAGTGTTATTTATTAAGCAGTGCTTTTTACCATTCGAGAAAAGCCACGAGGCACAACAAAACCCGCTATAACAGTTTATTAAGAAAAGGGAACAGAAGGGTGTGCAGAGGCCTATGGAATGATCTTCATGTAGGAAGAGAGGGGAGGAATAGGTGGAACCTGCTTTCATAGGTTCCCCCTCCCACACATGCGCATATGGGCTTACGTAGCTATGCCATGTATGTGCATAAATTATGTGATCATGCAGCACATGAATAACATAGGACCTAAGGCCCTAGGATGACTAAGCATCTTGCCTGGGTACAAGGGAGCACATGTGCAGTGGTGTAGCTGGGGGAATGGCTAGGAATTCTAACATTGTTTGAATTTTTAAAGGTTATGGGACTTTTAAAAGTTGGAATGTTTTATAGTGTTATGTTTATTAATGTGTGCTCTTGGGGATGAACAAGAAAGAGTATGGCTAAACAGTGTTATATTGGTATGTCAGATTGACAAGGGGTCAATTGTCCTATCTAGTTTTTATGTCAACTTGACACAGCTAGTGTCATCTGAGAGAAAGGAACCTCAATTGAGAAAATGCCCCCATAAGATCTTGCTGCAGGCAAGCCTGTAGGGCAGTTTCTTAGTGGTTGATTTGGAAGAACCCAGCCCATGGGTTGTTCCACCTGTGGGCTGGTAGTCCTGGGTTCTCTAAGAAAGCAGGCAGAGCAAAACCTAAGCAGCATTCCTCCATGGCCTTTGCATCAGCTCCTGCCTTAGGGTCCCTCCCTGTTTGAGTTCCTGCCCAGGCTTCCCTCAGTGGGCTGTGACTCCAGATAAGTAAGCCAAATAAATTCTTCCTCCCCAAGTTGTTTATGGTGTTTCATCACAGCAGTAGGAACCCTAACTAAGACAATAAGGTATGGAGTTCTCTGGGTATATTATATACCCAGGAGTGAAGTAGCTGGGTTGTATGGTAGTTATAGTTTGAATTTTTTGAGAAATCTCCAAACTGATTTCCACAATGGCTGTATTAACTTAAACCCCCAACAACAGTGGCTAAGGGTTCATTTCTCTCCACATCCTCACCTGTATCAGTTGCCACATTTGTTGATGAGAGCCGTTCTGATTGTGGTCAGGGGGAGCATCTCAAAGTATTTGGCTAGGGATTTGAGCACTTTTAAAGTAATTATTGGCCATTTGTGTTTCTTTAGTTATTTTATTTTATTTTATTGAAAATTAACTGTCTATTAAATTTGTCTGCCTTTGTGTTGACTGGCAGTTTTATTTCCTTGGCATTTAATGTCTGCATTTCTTGGTAAATTCTGATATCAGCCCCTTGTCTGAAGTGTGGCTGTGAATGCCTTCCTCCTATCCTATGCACTGTCTGTTAATTCTGCTGATTGTTTCTTTGCTGTACAGAATCTTTTATTTTTGTTTAGTCCCATTTTTTGATAGTGGGTTAGTTCCTGTGTATTAGTATTCTATTCAAAAAGTTTTTGCCTTCTCCATTATCTTGAAAGATGTCCCCTTATGTTCTAGAAATTTCAGGGTTGCAGGCTTTAAATTAAGGTCTGTGATACAATTTGAACAGATTTTTGTACAAGGTGAAAGATAAAAATCTAACTTCATCTTCTACAAGTAGAAACCCAGTTCTGCTAGAGCCATTGTTGAATTGACTGCCTTTTATCCAATGTATGTCAAAAATTAAGTGGGCATAGTTTTGTCATTTATTTCCAGGTTCTCTATTTTTTCCATCATTCTACCTGTTTCTTATTACAGGTAATTGTTTTATTTACAAACATCCAGCTATTGAATTTCTGTGTTAAAAAAAATTTTATATATATATATATATAATTTTTTTTAACTTCATAGCTGAGCCTTCCTCTATTTTGGGCCTCACTGCTGAGCTCTGTGCTATTTATTTGTTTTGTTACATGAATCCCTGGGATCTAGTAGTGCCTGCTGGCTCTAAGCCTGTTACTGAAACACTCAAAAAATTATTTTCCTAGAGCTATTAATATAATTGTTTTTCCTTTTATAAAAGGCAGTTTGTCACATGATTCTAACATATTTTAATATATCAAAAAAGGCTCTAGAAACTCCACATTAATTTTACTTTTGAATTTCTATATTGAGAAAAAATGTCATTTTTTATCTTTCTGTGTCTTGTCTTTTGTCTTAATAAGATATTTTTTAAATGTTGCCCACTTAAAAACTATAGTTAAGGAAATAAAATTCTTCCAGTCACTTGTATCTCCCAGGTAACACCCATGTGCACATTTTACATTGCTGATGACACTGAGTTCAAAGCCAGAAGAGACCTCATATCTCATGTCCTGTGGTTCACACTCCTAGAATGAAAAGACTAAGGCTTCATTGCCTCCTTTCCTCCCTTTGCTTGCTCTCTCCCACATCTCTCTCTTCTTTCTATGTCTTTTCTTCTTTCTTTTTGTTGTTGTTTTTATAGACAGGGCCTCATGTAGCCCAGGCTAGCATAAAACCTGCTGTGTAGCTAAGGATGGTCTCCCAAGTGCTGGAATTACAGAGGTGTGCCACCATAGCTGGCTTTTCCTTTTCCTTCTGCATCTGGAATTTAAAGTATCTCTTAAATATAATATAATTTTTTCATTGTTACTGTAGGAGTTTACTGTTGGGTTACTTGAGATTGATTGCATAGTATATTATAGAAGAGGTTGATCATAGAGGAACCTGTTCATTCCACTAAACTAACCGCCTCTGAACAAGACCAGGTGATGTTCACAATTGCTGAGTTACTATTCTGTGCAGGGAACTAACATGCCAGGAGAGAGCCTTGACTTGAAGGTACACAGCATCCTTCTTGGGATATCAGACAGTTTGGGTAGGAAAAGAGCATATGTCCTAAACAGCATGATGGGCATAATACAAAGACGGCTTTCTTTACTAACAGTCTCTAACACAGACTCATTATCTTAGTTAATGCCAGTAAAAATAACATCTTCAGATGCATGTGTTCAATGTGGTATGATCGGCAATAAATCTGTTAAGTTAAGACTTAAAATTCAGTTGTGCATAGTGGTTCATGCCTATAATCTTAACACATAAGAAGCCAAGGAAGGAAGATCTCCAAGAATTTGAGGCCATCCTCAAAGACAAAAAAAAAATTTTAATTTAAGCCCAATTATTTAAATTTATCTTTATTTATCCTTAAATACAGTGATAGCATTCTAATCATTTTGAGACTCAGCAGCAAAGGGGCATTACAGTGAAATATGAATACTACAAGGATGTTTCTTACTAGTTTCAGGGGTAGGGGGTTCTCTTCCCTTTGATTATGTATCTCACCTTATTAAACTGTATCAGTGTTTATTTTTCTTCTTTTAGAGTGAACTGGATGACACAGAATATATGTATGACCTCTTCTCCGTCATTATCCACAAAGGTGGCTGCTATGGAGGTCATTACCATGTGTACATTAAAGATGTTGATCATCTAGGAAACTGGCAATGTCAAGTAAGCTAACAAATTTGTTTAGAAATAAGTTTGTAATTTTGTTACATTTCTGTTCCTGTTACAGTATTCTGTTGATCATTTTGCCTTTAGTATATACCCCTCCTTTAGAAAACTTTCGTAGTCCTGAAGGTTCATTTTACATGTACAGCTCCTGTGTGCCCTCTACCTAGAATCTCCAGTTGTTTACCTTTGTCATATTTGTGCACATGGCATAGACTCCTACACACTAGTGACCTCACTTTAGTGAACAATTTGGATTAAAGTTGAGAGTGTCTGGCCCCTTTGCTTGTAAATGCTTTGTGTTTGCCTACTAAACACAAGGATATTCTCTTCCCTAGCCCTCCATCAAATCCACAGACCTTTAACATTGTCTGTTTCAGCCTTTTTCAGTAGCACAAGGCCTTGCTCTGGACTTGAAAGGTGCACCTGCCTCGGAGCCAGGCCAGCCTGAGGGCACTTGTCTCTGCTTTCCCTGTAGTTTTGCTCAGCTGCTTTCAGGTTGTGTCATTTTTCCAGCTGGCAGCCTGTTAACTCATAAAACAGTCACATGCTATTTTATTTTCAGGTTTAATGATTCTTCTGTCTTTCCCTAGGGTTGTAGGTTCTAGATCTCTTTGAAATTTTGTGTTCATTTCTTCAGCAGTGACTTGCTCTTCTCTAGAAATGTTAGAATCTTCTGCTGTTAGTGTGACTTGAAGGAACAGGCTTTGTGTTCTCTTCATTGTCTATCTGGTGGTTTGATTTTGTGTTTTCTGTTAGTCTGTCTATTTGACACTGTCTTACTTTGCAGTCTATGGTGTCTTGTAGCTGATACTTATCCTGCCTGTCCCAAGTGCTGGGACTCCAGGCATAGGGGAGGGCTGTCACACCCAGTTGCTTATCTATTAAAGTCCTGTCTCCTCACAAAATCAAGGGGACTCTGAAGAAAATGGGCACCTATAAGTCTGGCACTTGAAAGGCTGAGGCAAGAGAATCACCATGAGTTTGAGGCCAGTCTGGGCTACAGAGAGTTTCAGGCAATCCTGGTCTACAGAGTAAGACCCTGATTCAATACAAACAAAAGAGAATAAGTAGAATGTGGATTTTCGTGTGAGCTTGATATATTTTTTTTTCTTTTTTTTCTGTGGGTTTTGTTGTTGTTGTTGTTCTTTGTTTTTTGTTTTTCGTTTTTTGGTGTTTTTTTGAGGCAGGGTTTCTCTGTGTAGCCGTAGCTGTCCTGGAACTCACTCTCTAGACCAGGACCAATCTTTTGAGACTGACTCCTCAGCAGGTGGGATCTTTTACCACATAGCTAGTGTCAGAATTGAGTGGAGATGTAGGACATTCAGTTGGTGCCAAAGAATTGGAGAATTGGTTGTTTCTCTCTGATTTGAGTCAGCCCTAGGCTTCCTTCCCTGAAGCTGTTCTGTATGAGCATTGAAATGGGTACTGTCAGCAGGGCTGGGCTTAGTTACTATCTTGTTGCTGTGCTAAAATGTCTGGCCAAAGGAGGAAGGGGGTACATCATGGCAGGGAAGTTATGGGGTCAAGAGCTCGAGGATGCAGCTGGTCACAGTACATCTTTGGTCAGGAAGCAGAGGGAAATGAATGCTTGTATTCAGTGCACATTTTCTTTTATACAGTCTGGGATCTCAGCCCAGGGAATGGTGCCACCCATAGTGAGTGAGTCATCCCACCTCAGTCACCCAATCAAGATAATTCCCCCCAGGCATGCCCAGAGGCCTACCTCCCAGGTGATTTTAGAGTTTGTCAAGTTGACAATGAAAATTATTATTTTGTATACTTACTAAAAGAATCAACTTAAAAAGAAAAGATGCTTTTGTTTTGTCTGCTTTATCATTTTTAATGAGTTGCCAAAGATGATAGATCTGGTCTACCATAATCTGTTATTTCTTAACTACTTTTTTCTTAATGTTATCAATTAGCAGTTAGCTAGTTTTAAAATACTTTTTAGCTAGTTTAAAATTCTTTTTCATTGGACTGGAGAAAAGGCTCAGCTTGCTGCTCTGGGAAAGAACCTGGGCTCAGTTCCCAGCACTTCCATGGGAACACACAATCATCTGTAACTCTAGTTCCAAGGGATATAACACCGTCTTCAGGCCTCTGAGGGCACCAATGACACATGAAGTATAAGCACTCATACATAAAATAAATAAATCTTTTTTAAAAAATCAGAAATCTAAGAAAGTTATAATTTACAAAGACAAAAAAAAAAATAAAACAAAAAAACTTGTGGAGCCAATGCCTTTGATCCCAGCACTCTGAAGGCAGAAGAAGCAGGTGGATCTCTGAGTTCAAGACCATCTCAAAACAGAAACAAAAAAAAAAATACTTTTGCAAAGTGTTATATGTATTTTTGTTTTTGTTTTTGTGTTTTTTGTTTTCGAGACAAGGTTTCTCTGTGTAACCCTGGCTGTCCTGGAACTAGAGATCCACCTGTCTCTGCTTAGTGCTGAGTATTAAAGGAGTATGCCACCTCTGCCCAACTATATGTTTTTTAAAGTCAACAAAATTTGCCTAGCAAGGGACATGTGCCACCGTGCATAGCCTGGGTTGTTAACTTTTTGAATGATAAGGAAATAGAAGTCAATGTTTAAGTTGAGCATACAAAAATGGGTAGGATTTCCTTAAACCAAAACAAGAAACTGTAAACATACTAGTGAAGACCAAAAAATATTTTTAAATGAATGGTAATGAACACAAATTTTATGAGATACCACGTTTCTTAGCTGGAAAATGTTGGAACCCACTATGTGTATTGTACTATGTCTTAGTCACTGTTCTATTGCTGTGACGAGACACCATAATAAGGCAAAAGAAAGCATTTAATTGGGGGCTTGCTTATAGTTCAGAGGTTTAGTCCATCATCATGTCAGAGATCATGGAAGCAAAAAGAGAAAGGCACACTGGGCCTAGTATGAACTTTCTGAAACCTCAGAGCCCACCCCAGTTATATACTTCATCCAACAAAGCCACACCTACTCCAGCAAGGTCATATCTCCTCATCCTTCTCAAATAGTTCACTCCCTAGTGACTAAGCATTTAAATATATGAGCTGATGGAGGCCATTCTTACACAACTACAAGCTAGAGTCTTTCTTTGTCTCATAGTCCTAATTTGTATGTAAAACCAGAGAGACTAAGTAAATTGTGTAAAATTGCCTGATTCTCCAGCTTGTATAGCTTATAATGATAGTTTTACCTTTCATCCTCCAGTGGCTTAAACATTTTTATTTGGTTATTTCCTTTAAACTGGCATCTGTGAAACACTATTTTCCTTCTTAGGAAGAGATAAATGATATGGATGTGCATTTGAAAGATCTTCAGAATGAAGAAGAGGAGGCTGATGACCCACTGATGATTCTAAAAACAATCTTATTGCAGGTAAAGTGGGTCTTTGTACATATTTATGTGCAAGTAAGTATTATATATACCTGTGTGTATTGTGTTTGTGTATGTGGTGTAATTTATATGAGGATATCTAAATTGAAATACAGTTTCCTTTTAACTTTTTTTTTTTTTTTTTTTTTTTTTCAAAAAACAAGGTCTCATTGCTTTGTAGACCAAACTGGCCTTGAACTCACAAAGATCTGCCTGCCTTTACCTCCCCAGTGCTGGGATTAAAGGTATGGGCCACCACACCCTGATTCATTTGAACTTAATCATTAGGTATGGTGGCTTTTTTCTTTAATCTCTCATTTTGAGAGGCTGAAGCAGAAGAAACATCTTGAATTTGGGGCCAGCCTGGGCTACAGAATGAGAGCCTGTTTCAAAGAAAAATCTATTTGTCCTGATACTGGAAGCACTTGCAAAAAAGACAAGTACCAGGAATGTGGCCCAGTTGGTAAAATGCTTGTCTAGCATATACAAGACCCAGTTTCAATCTTTAGTACCACATAAAGTAGTGTATGAAGTGCCATATAATCCCAGAACTTGGGAGGTAGAAGTAAGAGGGTCAGAAGTTCAAAGTCATTCTCAGTTACATAGCTAGCCTGGGCAACATAAGACCCTATTTCCAAACAAACAAAAGAGCATTTTAACCTGTGTCTTTGGAGTCCTTATCTCTAAGCACATCCTATTCTGAAGTATTAGGGGCTAAAGGTACAGCCTATTAATCTTAGGAAGATATAAAACCTGTGTCAGCGACATCTTCCTTCTTCCTTGTTTGTTCTTCCAAAATCATAAATAATGTTAGGAATGTGGCAAACTGCAGAACTCCCTCTGCATGGTGCTCTTTGAATTTCTGTCTGAGACCCTTGGCAAATGGGTTTTCAAATTGAAGGTCTTCTAAACTGGCACTTAAGGTTACTTTAAAAACATATAGTCTGATTGATCTCATTATAAGTTTGTGCTCTAGGGAAGATAAGCAGGTGTACTCCTTTTGATCCCTCTGAATTTATAGTGTCATTATTTCTCATCAGATGTTAACTGACTGTATTTCTTTCATAAGGAGGAGACCAATCAAATTCCTGTTGATCAGCTGGGCCAGAAACTCTTGAAAAAGACGGGAATATCTTGGAACAAGAAGTACAGAAAACAGCATGGACCATTGCGAAAGGTAGTGCTGGCGTCAACATAGGCAGTCCTCATCCCAAGAACCGTATCATGCCTAGCAACATGAGTTCCTATGTAAAAGGAGCTTTAAAACATAAAAAGTAATCAGTCTTTTTGTTTAGTGGTTAGAATTCTTCTGGGAGGTTACAGATCACATACATTGTATTTAGGTTATTTAGGAAGACATAAGCAGAAAAAGAAGCTGTTAATCACTAAGAAGTTACTCTAAAGCTCAAGGAGTAGTCAAGCCAGGCATTTGGCTCCTGGGTTTAAATCGGACTCAAGAACTAGTGTTACAAGAAATGCAGCAACTTCACAGAGAACAAAGCATTGACCTGCTCTTCTGAGTGTTAAGTGAGTAATTCGGCCATTAGAAAAGCTCACTTTCCACTGCTTGAATTTGTTTGTAATGATGTGGTTTTAGAGACTCTGTCTATGAGCTCTAATTTCCTGGCATAAAATTGGTTCAAAATGTCCCGTATTATCCTTTTCACGTCTTTAGAACTTGAACTTTTGGTTTCTTTTTCACTTCTCATGAATAAGATTTATATCCTTGCTTCTTTCTTCCCATCAGTGTTCATAGGTTGTTATTGAGGTTGTTGTGGAAAGGCTTTTCAAAAAAGCCAACCTTTGCTTTTGATGCAATTGAATATATAGCTGTTGATGTTCTCTATTATCTGTTTTCTATTTTATTATTTATGTTCTCACTTTTAATTGTTTCTACTTCAAGAAATTTAATTTAGCATCTTTTTGTAGTTGTCTTCTAAAACATGCTTGTAAAGTTAAGACTTCTTGCTAAGCACTAACTTACCTGTAACTTCTCCTTATCATTCAGTTTAAAATTATGTAATTTCCCATGTGTGAAAATGTGGTGCTTAATTTCCAAATATTTGGAGATTTCTAGTAACTTTCAATTTTATCTACAAACCGATTTTTTTGGTTAATACTATTGTGCTGTAAGAACTTATTAGATGTGACCTCATTTCTTTTGAATTTAGTGAGACTTGTTTCGTGACTCAGTTTTTGAGACATTGTTTTCTGCAGTTGGTGATGTCGTGTTTCATGAATATCAATGAGGGGCCTGTAGAGATGGCTCAGCCATTAAAGGCTAGGCTCACAACCAAAGATAAATATCAATGAGATCAATTGCTTAAAAGTGGTCTTTATTCTCTGCCTTTACTAATTTTTTTCTTTTTGTCCTATGAATTATTAAAAGAGGTATTTTTATGTCTTCCAGTTATAATTATGGGCTTGTCCCTTCCTTCTTTAGTTATGACTATTCTTTGTATATCTTGAAGCTGTATTACTAAGAATATGAACATTTAATATTGTTACAGCCTCCTGACATCAAATGTCCTTCTTAATCTCTGCTAATACCTGTCCTATGAGGTATACTTGGTCTGGTATGAATATAGCTACTCAAGATTCTTATGCATGTCTCAGTTTCTTTTTGCAGGGTGGAATAAGGTTTTTAATTAACTTTTTATGGTTGTTATATTTGTTGTCAATAATGCTATTTGAAAAATTACCATGTTATCCTTTTAAGTTTTGAAGGCCTGGAATTATGTCTCCTTTCCATTTATGTATTGATAATATATGCTGTTGAGTTCTTTTTCATTGGTCTTGCTAGAAGTTTACATGCTTTTAAACTTTTTTTTTTTTTTTTTGGTTTTTCGAGACAGGGTTTCTCTGTGTAGCTTTGCGCCTTTCCTGGAACTCACTTGGTAGCCCAGGCTGGCCTTGAACTCACAGAGATCCGCCTGGCTCTGCCTCCCGAGTGCTGGGATTAAAGGCATGCGCCACCACCGCCCGGCGCTTTTAAACTTTTTAAGAAAACATCTTTTTCCTGATTCTCATCACTTCCATTCTGTTTGCTGTCAAATGAGAGTTTGTCAACATCTTCCTGTTTTTAGTATTTATTCATTTACATTTAATGTAATAATTGATAGGATTGTCCTTGAATCTTCTGGATCACTAATTTTTCTATTTTTCTTCTATTTTGTTTTTCCATCCTCACTTTTAGTTTATTTTAATTTTTTCACCTGTCTGTTTTAGTGACTAATGTCTAGATTACATTTTATATTGTTATTACTAGTGATCGATGAACAGACTGGATCTGTCCTGTGTAAGATGCTAGTAGCACAGTGCCATCCTTTTCTGTTGCTGCTATCTTACGTCTCACCACTGCATGTGAATTCAGTTCTGCTACACAGACTAATTTTACTTTTAATGTTTAGGCGACTTTTAAAGAAATTTATATATTCATCTTGTTGTTCAATGCTTTTTCTGTTTGTCCAGGTTTATTTTTAGTATCCTACCCTGCAGCAGTTCTTAAGACTCCAGACTGTAGTGGGAAACATACTCAGCCTTTGTTCATCAGAAAAATCTCTATTCTGCCTTCAGTTTTTAATGATACTTTTGCTGGATATGGGGGTATGCTTTTTCTTTAGTCTGTAAAAAATGTCATTCCATGTTGTCTTAGTTTTTGTGTTGATTGATGGGGGTCAGCAAATGGAGAGGATGTCCAGTACCACACAGAAGAGGGAAATAGAGGTGAGAGAGAAGGGAGTGAGAAGGAGGAATTGACAGTAATGGGGCAGATTTTTTTTTCTCTTCCTTTGCAAGAACTTGAATAGTCTTTGAGGTTGCAACTTGAGCCTTTCCATGCTCAGACTACCTGAAGTTCCCTATTATCCTCCATAGTAGAGAAGATTAGTAAGGTTAAAATAAAGGAGGCTTGGTCATGGATTACTACTTTTTCTAACACTCTGGATCTATAGTGAACCACTATTAAAAATACTTTTAAACTTTGTAATTGCCTTTATTTAGATTGCTTTTTTTATTTTTAAAAATTTTAGATTAGCATACAAAGTAATAGGTTTCATCTTGGTTTATAACCTGTTTGTCATTCTACTTTGTTCTCATTAATTTTCCTCTCACATTACCTTCCCTATTATTCCTTTTCCCCAACGTGGTTTGTTGCATTTATCTAAGTTATTCTGATATCAATAAAAACTTGGAAGTCAGATATTGGGGTTAAAAAAAAAAACTGATCAAAGAGTGGTGGAGGAGTGATAAGCTGACCTTAACTCTCCATACTTACCAATTGAAAAGGCTGAAAATCTCTCTGAGCCCCTCCCTATAAGTGCCCCTCTATCTGGGTCCTCCAAAATCTCTATAGCTAATTCTGGTCAGCCAATCACTGAATCCACCCTCTAATTCAAGATAAACTTTATTGTCAGTCTTGAAGTGTCAATGCAAACAAATATCTCACAACATTTCCTCCTTTTTGTCTAAATAAAAAGGAAGGTTTTAACTTTAACATAAGTAAAACTATATATAATAAGAATAATTATTAGGTATTGTCTAAATAAAAAGGGAAGATTTTAACTTTAACAAAGTAAAACTATATACAATAAAAACAATTGTCAAGTAAGAATTACATTCACAATGTCCAGTCCATTTATATTTGGCAAATTCAGACAAAATACTATGTTATCTTTCCTATCTTAGTGAGTCCAAAGTTTTGTACCTAATTCACTCTTTATCACAACTTCTATTACCAACCTAGAAATATCTTTTTAGACCTTAAAACATTTTCTTAGATAAACAACTTAAGTATTTATGTCTCTCAACCTTATATATTTTACATCTCTTTTGTGGATTTCTTTTCTGAATTTGATAACAAGGAAAACTGTATCTATAACTATCTAGTCTTCAACTGCATCAGAGACCCAAGAAAGATATAATATTACCTGAGTAAACAGGAAGTACAGAGCGAACAACTTTTAAAAATACAGAAATGACAGAGACATCTAGCTGCCTGGACTGAAGGTTGCTCTGCCACATTGGGCATCCATCCTACAGGCCTAGAATATCTGACAAACTTCTCTGTGAAGCAGAAATTTTAAAGGACTGTCCTATCTTGTCTTGACAAAGTTTGGTAGCTGCCTTCTTTTGCATCCTGCTTGTCCAATTTGGACTGCGTACTATCAGCAGTTGAGGCAAGGGCAGTTTCTTGCCCAGTGGATAATTTTGCCACGATGAAAGCAAATTCCATATAGAGGTTCTTCAATGCCCATTATCTTTTTTGAAGTAAATTGGTGTTGCCAGGAGCAGATGTCATGAAAAGCCTTATGTTATTAAAACATCTTAAATGCCATATTCTGTAGCTCTCTAAAGTGTTTAAAAACCATCTATCTAAGATATATCTCTGTTTGACCTTGAAAACATACCTAACATGACTATACCTAACATGACTATAAGTTTGATTGGTATAGATGACTAACTACTAACCTGTTTTTCTTTATCCTAAATAGCTTTCAAGGACTAGAACTTTACATTACATTTTTAAATGAGCCTCATAGGTACAATACTTTAAACAAGAGTAGAAACATATACAGTATGTTCTAACAAAAATAACCTTAAATTTGTATCAATATATCAAAATCCATACCAGTGTAAAATATTTGAAATTAATAACTACTTTTTAGTTTAAAAGTAGATTCAATTACCTACCCTTTTATCCTATCATTCCCATATCCCCCTTTAAAAAAAAATCTTTCCAGAACGAGATCCCTACACCTAACCTCCTTTACCATGACCAGTAACAACTTGCAAACAACCCCCCTAAGTGATGATAACCATCCGTAACCCACTGACTAACCAAAAACCACACGCCCTACCTCTTGGGAATATGAGCATCATGTTCTTAAAATTACTTCCTGCTATCTGGGGTTATGGCATCTTTAGGAGACCCTGAGAAAAACTGAGATAATGATTAAGTCCTGGAAGAGCTAGCTGTTGTCCAGTCTAGGTGTGATGGGAAAGTGCAGAGCTTATTTGAAATCCTGGCTGGAGTAGTCTATGAGGCTGGACCATCTTAGCTAACTGTTTGAAGTTGTTCTGAGCAGTTTGTAGTCCAAAGCTGATTTTTGGGTGGTATTGTCAGCTTAATGGCGTTATTGCAGTCCAGGTAGCTTTGTCATCGCAGTGTCCCATCATCTTGGAGACCTTAAAGGTCACTGCCAGGAATGATCATGGTTCACTGCAGAAAACTTAAACATTTTAAATGTCATATGCAGTAGATTTCCAAGAGGTTAAAGGACCACAATTTGTTAAGTACATCAGGAGTACATAAACTTAGTTCCTAGTTACCTGCTTCAGACTCAAAATCACATACAGGAAGCTAGATAAAGCCTATTTCTAGAATTAGTACTCTATATGGCCATTAATATAATAACAGAAAGTTTAAATATATATAATAATCTTATAAATTTTAAAATAATATTTATACCTTAAGAAAAGTTTTAAAGAGTAAAAATTAAACCAAAAAAAGTTTTAAAGAGTCAAAATAAAACCAAAGGATTCTGAAATTAGTGATAATAGAATAGTCCCTTAAAGAATGCTCAATCATACCACAAAGAAACATGCTCAGCTATATTCATAGCAGCATTATTCGTAATAGCCAGAACCTGGAAACAACCTAGATGCCCGTCAACTGAAGAATGGATTAAGAAAATGTGATACATATACACAATGGAGTACTACTCAGCAGAGAAAAACAATGACATCATGAAATTTGCAGGCAAATGGATAGAACTAGAAAATATCATCCTGAGTGAGGTAACCCAAACTCAGAAGGACAAACAATGGTATGTACTCACTCATAAGTAGATACTAGATATAAAGCAAAGGATAATCAGACTGCAACCAACAGATCCAGGGAGGCTACATAGCAGGGGGGACCCTAGGATGACTGTGGCTTATAATAAGTTTTGGTTTTACCCAATCACAGGGCAAGCTTTAATGAAACATTTCACTACTAGGATAAGAATTTGTACCATATCAAGCTGATGAAAGAAAATGCTGGCTGTACTTTCAGGAGGGGAGGCTAAAATCTTTTTAGAATATGGATTAGCCAATAGAAAAATGTCTGCCGTAAATCAAACAGTGAAGGAGAAGATGAATAGGAAGCTCACTTACACAACTTAAGTAAAACGTAGCTCTCTGAACAGATGAAGATAGGTTTCTTCTGTATCCCAGAATCTAATCAATATTTATATGTATAATTCAGCTATTATTTGGCTTAAAAGGGCTTATTGGGAAATGTTATCATTTATACTATTTTCTACAGAGAGAATATTTTACTGTTTAAAATAACTCTGGACTTTAAATTATAACCTGTTTTTATGTTCAAGCTATCTGTATATTATTTCTCCCGCAGTTGTATATAAAATGTTTTTACATTAAAAAAGGACAAATACTATAGAATTGTATTACATGAATATATAGAATATACAAATTCATAGAGACAGAAAGATTAGACATTATCTCAAGACAGAGAAGAAAGGAATATAGAGCAATGATTTCCTAAGTACAGAATCTCTGTTTTGTGTGATGGAAAAAAACCCACAAATGGACAGTAGTATCAGGACATAATATGAATATAATAAATCAATACAATTAATGTAATTAATGAATATCATAAATATAATTATAGAATGAAAAAAAGAATAGTCCCTTAAGATATTGTGTTTATCTAAGTTATTCTGATATCAATAAAAACTCAGAATTCAGATGTTGGGGTTAAAAAAAAAACAAACCTGATAGATCTAAAGAACAGTAGAGAAATGATGAGCTGACCCTAACTTTCCACACTTCACAGATCAAAAAGGCCGTGAATCTCTTTAAGCCTCTTCCTGTATCTTTCTGTGCCCCTCTATCTGGGTCCTCCAAACCCTGTATGGCTCATATTAATAATATTTATTAATATTGACTGACTCACTGACTTCACCCTCTGTAGGCAGAGTTTTCCTATATCAGAAGCCGCTCTTGAATAACCATTAAGAGTCTTAATATTAATCGTAAATGATTGGCTGATGGCTCAGGCTTGTTACTAGCTATCTTTTACATTTAAATTAACTCATATTTTTTATCTATGCTTTGCCACTTGGCTCAGGACCTTTTCTCAATATGGCATGCCTATCTTGCTTCTCTCTGCCTCTGCCGGCAACTCCTCTGACTCTACCCTTCTTCTTTCCATCATTCTCCGTTTGGCTCTCCCACCTAACTTTATCCTGTTCAGCTGTTAGCCAGTCAGCTTCTTTATTAAACCAATCATAGCGATATATATTCACACAGTGTAAAGGAATATTCCACAGCCCTCTGATTCAAGGTAAACTTTATTGGTAGTCAAGGAGTGTCAGTGTGAACAAATATCCTGCAACAATGGTTTCCTTTCTTCCTCCTGTTAGTCCCAACTTCTTATTGCATATATTCTTTACCGTCTCTATTTCCCACTGCCTTTAAGATCACTTGCTCCATGTATATCACCATGTATAAATATGCATATAAATGCATACCTATTAATATATGGATATCTATAAATACATATATTTAAATCTAGATTCCACATATGAGAGGAAGCATATATTATCTGTCTTCCTAAGACAAAGCTTACTTTGCTTAATATAATGATTTCCAGTTATATTCATTTTCCTACAGATGTCATGACTCCATTTTTCCTTATGGCTATATAAAATTTTATTGTATACATGTACCACATTTTTTGTTCATCTCTTGACAAACATCTACTCTGGTTCCCTTGGCTATTGTGAATAGCACAGCAATAAACATGGATGGGCAAGTGACTGTGGTGTGCTAGAGTCCTTCCAATATATGCTCAGAGTTGGCACAGCTGTCATTTTTTGAGGAACATCCATACTTATTTCCATAGTGGCTATAAATGGTTACTTACACCTCTTCCCAAGGATCCTCCAGCATTTGTTGTCTTGTTTTCTTGATGACAGCCATTCTGGCTGGGGTAAGATGGAATCGAAGTGGTTTTCATTTGCATTTCCCTGATGACTGAGGATGTTGATTTCTTTTTAAAGCTTTTATTGGTCTTTGTGCTTTTTCTAGTGAGAACTTTCTGTTCATTTCATTAGATCATTTATTGATTGGTTGATTTGGTGGGTTTTTTTTATTTTTTAATTTTGTTATTCTTTCTACATGCTCAATATTAATCCCCTATCCAATTTGTAGTGGGCAAAGATTTTTTTCCTTTAGACTTTTTCACTTTGATTGTTGCTTCTTTGTTTTGTGGAAGCCTTTTAATTGAAAACACTTCAACATACAGGTGTGGGCAAGAGTTTTCTGAGAACTCCAAGAACACAGGACTCAATCTCAAGAATCAGCAAATGTGAATCTGTAGTTAGATGGCTTCTGGATAGTTTAGAAACGTTTGTTCTTCCCGATTGAAGCACTTGTTGAAACACAGTGGTGATAGATGGTTAAGTGCATTCACATCGTGGCTTGTCACTTTTTCCCTCAGCAGAACTGTTAATGCGTAACAGTGTGCTCAGATTTCGTCATGCCCGCATGAGTGTCCCCACACACACACAAGGCTAGCAAAAAAGAAAGGGAAAGTTAAAAACATCCAAACACACACACACAGTCTTATCTAGTTAAAAACCTTTTTATTAAAACTTTTTTAATAAACCTAATTTTTGTTTTTGTTTGTTCTGAATAGTTCTTACAGCTCCATCCTCAGATGTTTCTGCTCAGCACAGATGAAAATACAGTTAGTCTCCTGAAGAGCCATTTTACTCAGGCCCCGTCTGATCTCCAAAGGAACCAGGAACAGATTCTACATACACTTGCTTCAGAACCCCCAGGGTTAAGTGATAACACCAGCTGCCCCCACTGGTTTGATATCAATGATTCCAAAGTCCAGCCAATCAGAGAGAACGCTATCGCACAGCAGTTCCAGGGTAAAGAAAGTGCCTACATGCTGTTTTATCGGAAAGCCAAGCTGCAGAGGCCCTCCGAAGGTATGGGAGAGAAGTGTTCTGATTTTTCTTGTTAGTGACTCCAGCAGACAAGCTTCCAGTGCTGCCTGAAGTCGTGTCTTTTGACTAGATGGGTTTGCCTGGGTGTCTTTACATATTTTAAAACTAATACTAGGAAGTCTAGTATGCCAAATGAAATCTATCAGCTTGTCATTTAAGTTTTCCTTACTTATGCATATCTTTATTTAAGCAGGAAATCATACTTTATTTTTCAGCTTGTCTTTTTTTTTTTTTTTTGGTTTTTCGAGACAGGGTTTCTCTGTGTAGCTTTGCACCTTTCCTGGGACTCACTTGGTAGTCCAGGCTGGCCTCGAACTCACAGAGATCCGCCTGGCTCTGCCTCCCAAGTGCTGGGATTAAAGGCGTGCGCCACCACCGCCCGGCCAGTTTGTCATTTTATGAGAAAATGTCTTACATTTTTCTCCTCTTGGTCATAGTTGCATTTTTCAAAATTGAATGCTCTTGAATGGCATATGTTGTTATTAAGTGGCAAACTTGAGTGCAGTTGCCCAGGTTTACACTTGGCTCTGTCATTCAGCCACGTGTTGCTTTTGAGTTGTATGTGGTCTGTTTTTTTACTTTGCTTTTTACACTCCTGTCTCTTCCATTTCCTCAAAGTATTATGTTCTTGAGCAGTTGAAATATACTTGAAGCACTCTGTTGAACCTTCTGAGAGAGCTCCTACCTTATAGTTTAACCATCCCAACCTCATCATAATAAATAAGTATTTATAATAGAAACTATTACGATGAGTAAATCAGTAAGATGATTTGATCCCTTGCCAGAGTTCTCTTAAAAGTAAAAAAAACTGCTGCTGAATGTGGTGGTTTACACCTTCAATCACAGGACTTGGGAGGCAGAAGCAGGCAGATCTCTCTGAGTTCAAGGCTAGCCTGATTTCATAGCAAATTTCTGGCTACCCAGGGTTATTTAGTGAGACCCTGTTTCACAAAAAAAGAAAAAGAAAAAGCTTCTTAGATTGGCAGAGCTATGATTAGCAGTAAGATAATGTTCTTAGAAAATGGGAATAGCGATCCTTTTTATAAATAATAAAACAGTTATTAATTTGCATGAGAAAGAAAAACTAACTTTCTAGATCTTGCATATACATGACAACTGCGAACCAGAAAGTCTTTGTCTTTGAAAGAAGGAAAGAGATCCCAACCTAGTGGCATAGACCTGTAATCCCAGCTACTCAGAAAGTGAGGCAGGAGGATTACAGTTCAAGGCCTGACTGGGCAACCTAGTAACTCTGCAGCCTAGAGAGCTGCAGATCCAAGTGCAGCAAGAGAGAAGGAGGTCAGGATAGTGGATGAGTACTTAATACTTAAAGGTATTGGTTGCCATCATTATCTTTATAATCATTTCTAGCTAGAAATCGCCTTCATACCTGTCTTAATTATTGCTGTGAAGACAGATGACCACAGCAGCTCTCATAAAGGAAAACATTTAATTGGGGCTGGCTTACAGTTCAGAGTTTAGTCCGTTATCATGGTGGAAAGCATGGTGTCATTCAGGCAGACATGGTGTTGGAGAGGTAACTGAGAGTTCTGTATCCGGATAGGCAGTCAGCAGGAAGAGAGAGTGACACAGGGCCTGGCTTGAGCATTTGAAACCTCAAAGTCCACCCCAGTGACACATTTCTTCCAACAAAGCCACATCTACACTAACAAGTCCACACCTCCTAATACGCTGTTCCCTGGTGACCAAGCATTCAAATCTCTGGGTCTGTGGGAGCCATTCTTATTCAGACCACCACACTATCTAACAGAAAAAGGCTAGGGACTGGAGAGATGGCTCAGTGGTTAAGCTTACTGGCTGCTTGTCAGAGGATCTGGGTTTTGATTCCCAGTACTCACATAATGACTCAAAACTGTCTGCAGCTCCAGGAATCTAATACCCTCTTCTGGCCTCCAAGAGCACCAGATACACAGGTGGTACAGAGGCACACATGCAGGCAAAAAAACTCATGCATGTTAAGTAATTTTTTTCAAAATAAAGAAAAATATTAGACTAATTATGCTACTTCCTAAGTACACAACTGTTCAGTCACATATTTAAGCCTGTGGGAATACGAAGTGAAAAAGCAAACTACCAGTTTGCTGACTACATTTCAGTTTTTATAAAATGTATGTGTGGGTGATGTCTTGGGGGTGAGACTACAGGTAGTCCCCTAATATACTTTGAAAATAACTTTCTCACTAGTCATGGTGATTCATACATATAACCCCAGCACCTGGGAGCCTCAGGCAAGAAGATTGTAGTGAATTCAAGACCAACCCAAGTTAAATAGTTTCAGGCCAGCCCAGGCTATCGTGGGATCCTCTATCAAAAAAAAAAAAAAATGATTTCTAGAATTAAAAAAGATTTATATATTTTAAGTGTGTGAGTGTTTTGCCTTGTATGTATATGCACCATATGTGTGCCTGGGTGCCCTGGAGGCCAGAAGAGGGCATTGGATCCCCTAGAACTTGAGTTACGGAGGGTTGTTGGACACAATGTGGGTGTTGAAAACCAAACCTGGGTCTCCTGGAAGGAAAGCTCTTAACTGCTGAGCTACCTCCAGCCCTAATTTCTGAGTTTTTACAGTAACCAACTGTTAAATTTATAATAGGAACAAAACTAGTGAGTGTTCTTTAAATAACAACAACAAAATGCTCAAAGAGAGTTGAAACAATGGGATTCTTGTAGATCAACCTAAAAAAAAAGTTATTCTCATCTTTTTGTTGTTGGTGGTGCTTATCCAGCAAAACTAAGATTGAGAGAAAAATCTGTTTTCACTTAACTAGTCAATGATAGTGCCCCTGGCTTCCAGCACAGTTGTGTATGTGCATGTCTGCTTGCGTGCATATATGCATGCATGTATCTGAGGGCATCAGACCCCTGGAATTATAGGCAGTTGAAGCTGCCTGAAGTGATAAGAACCAAACCCCAGTCCTATGCAAAAGCATCAAGCACACTTGACTTCTGAGCCATCTCTTCAGCCCCTCATATGATTTGAGAGAATGTCTTTCAGTGTATCCCAGGTTGGCCTCCAACTCCTTGTGTCTCAGCTTTCCCAGTGCTGGAATCCCAGGTATGTATTACCACACCTGACCTCAGACTTTCATCCTGCCTCCTTAGCAACCCAGTTTTGTTTAGTCAAAACAAATTAATGGACAGTTTTGTTCACAGCTCGAGCCAACCCAAGATACGGGGTTCCATGTCATTTGCTGAAGGAAATGGATGCAGCCAACATTCAACTGCACATGAGAAGGTAGTTTGAATACATTTGGTGTTTGCAAAGTGTTTCTGGAAAATACTCATCAGTTTGGGACATAAGCATTAAGTATGAAAGTGTATATACCTATCAACTAGTTATAGTAAAGATACTATTTATCCATATGTAAGAGTGAGTAATAACATACAGTAACCATTGCTAAGTAGCAGTCAGAGCCTAGGAAGTCTAGAGACATGATCACAAGCTTGCAGTTGTGCTACAAGAATTGTGCTCTGCCTGGCCAAATGATTCCCTCAGTTTTAAGTAGTTGTAAGAACTAACACACAGTGACTGAAGACTAGAGGTGGGTTGATTGCAAAGGAGCTTAATGTCAGTCTAGGGTAGGTGGGTGGGTAGATGAGGACTGTAATGGCTGGACTCAGTGGTTAAGACCACTGGCTGCTCTTCCAGAGGAACCTTGTTTCCAACACCCACACTATGCACACAACTGTCTGTAACTCTGGCTGCTTGCTCTTCCAGAGGAACCTTGTTTCCAACACCCACACCGTGCACACAACTGTCTGTAACTCCTGTTCTCTGGGATCTATGCTCTCTTCTGGCCTCTGAAGGTACTGCACACGTATGGCCATGCATATATATACATGCACATGTGTACATATAAGCAAAATACCCAAAATAAAAATAAAGGCTTAAAATAACTGAAAGCATGACTTGAGAGCATGGCTAACCTTGGGCTTTCGAGACTGTTCTGCTGTTGTATTTGCTTTCCAGGGATGTCAGCAGAGTATTAGGAGAGGGAAATGGATGTTTCTATGATCCTCCTGGGTGTTGAAGGGGCAGATAATGTAGCAAGCTGTGTTCAGATTTTTTTTTTTTTTTTTTTTTTTTTTTTTTTTTTTTTTTTGGTTTTTTGAGACAGGGTTTCTCTGTGTAGCTTTGCGCCTTTCCTGGGACTCACTTGGTAGCCCAGGCTGGCCTCGAACTCACAGAGATCAGCCTGGCTCTGCCTCCCGAGTGCTGGGATTAAAGGCGCGCGCCACCACCGCCCGGCTTGTGTTCAGAAATTTTATCCTGGACTTGTAGCTGGGAGTGAAATTAGCAGATCCAGCGAATGAGACACCAAGATCAATGGAACTCTCAATAAAAGCTAAAACATTGAAACATTTTAAATGCAGAAAAAAACCTGTTAGGTTAGCAGTTGCAACTCAAGAAATAAAAACAAAACAGCAAAAGCTAAAACTAAAGTCCTTAGTGTGGCTTTATTAATGTTTCTCTTGATCAGAATAGAATGCATCTAAAGTACTGAGTCTTGGTGGCAGCCTCATTCCCACCCAGCACTGGTCATTCTGCCTAGGAGGATGAGTTTTGTGCCAGGCTTTGAGTCAACCGAGTGTAGGCAGAGAGGAGCAGGAAACAGCTTGTCACTCAGGTTTTCAGCCTGGAGACAAATGCTGGGAAGATCTTCTAACAGTTGTTGGCATCTTCTGGGAAAGCCTCGGGAGCCTAGTGGAAGTTGGGAATCCACCTCTGAACATGTGTGTGGGCATTCAGCATTCTGTCTGTCAGTGTTTGTGACAGGACTGGAGATGGCTAACAGTGTACAGTTTCCATGGAAACAGTTTTCTCTTAGAATTCATGATGCACTTCCAACTGAATGTATGCTTTGTGTTGAAAGCCAAAATGAATCATTTTGGCAGGCAGAAGAAAAAGATGTTACCAAAGTAGAATGGAGAACTTGCTTGTATTAGTAAGACAACTATTTTTGGTTTGAGATAGAATGTTACAAAAACATAGTATATGAATATTTTTTATGTCTCTAAAGGGCAGAATGTGACTCTGCAAACAACAATTTTGAATTGCATCTCCATCTGGGTCCTCACTACCGTTTCTTCAATGGGGCTCTGCACCCTGAAATCTCTCAGACAGAGAGTGTGTGGGATTTAACCTTTGATAAAAGAAAAACTTTAGGAGATCTCCGTCAGTCAATATTTCAGGTAATTCTTATTTTTTCTCTTAACAGAAACATTGAGGTCTATTTCAGGCTGGCTATATCTGCCTGTGCATAAATGAACCAAACCTTCTCTTACTTGGAAGTCTGGGGTTCTGTTGTTCTTTGTTCGATTGGTTGCGTGGTTGGTTTGATTTGTTTTTAGATAGTATCTCACTATATAGCCCAGGCTGGACGTGAAACCACAGTTCTCCCACATCAGCCCCCTAAGTACTGGGATCACAGGTTTGTGCCACCATTGTAAGTCTTCAGAAATGCATTTCTGTGTATTTTCTCAGCAGTTTTTGAGGTGACTGATGGAGCCTGATAGATGACAAAGTAAAATTGTCTCTACTTTTGCAAAACAAATGAAAGAGAATTGCTTTTCAAAAGAAATGAGAGGAAAAGTTGAGCCTAATACTTAAAACAAGAACCACTGAACAAATGAAGATAACTAGTTTTGTATTGTCTGGTGTTAGGTCACTTGACTACTAATATTTGTATTTGTTGTTCTGGTGTGAACATACTAGGCAAGCCCTTAATAGATCCTTTTGTTTGATATTTAGCTCTTGTTTCTATGATTTTGAGATGGTGTCACTCTATAGCCCATACTAGCCTCAGACTCACAGTAATCCTCCTGCTTCAGCCTCCCGAGTGTTGGATTTACAGATGTGATTGACCAGACAGGGAGTTTCATCTAGTGTTCATCTCCAGGTCATTGATTTGCCTGTATTTCAAGTCACAGGACAGTGGAGAGGATCCTCATTTTTACTCATGATGCTTTCATAAACATCATTTCATTTGGCTCTTCAGCCTCACCAGGGCAAGCCAGCTCCATTTTGAAAATAAATTATATCTGAAAGCATCCAGTGTTGCACATGCACAGACATCTAGTTAGCATGGTAGTGCTAGGTAGTGCTAGGACCTCAGCCCTGCTCTCCTCCTTCTACCTGCTGTCCTGTCCCTTAGCCCCACTTCCTCACCCTCACTACTTCCTGATCAGAGGATGTAGAAATGGAAACTCTGGCCAGGCTTAGTGGCACATGTCTATTATCCCAGCATTTTCAAGGTGCAGGCAGATCAGGAGTTCAAGGTCAGCCTCAGCTACACAGTAAGTTTGAGACTCCATGTCAAAAAAGAGGAGAAAAAAGAAGAAAATGTAAACTTGGGGCAAGAGTGCCCCAGAATAAATTTAAATGAATTCTCTAAATATTTGTATCTATCACCAAAAGTATCAGCTTTTTCTTTTATTTTCTCCTAAGAAAAGCAAACTAGTATCTTTTTTGTTGTTGTTTTGTTTTTGTTTTTTCGAGACAGGGTTTCTCTCTGTGTAGCTTTGGAGCCTGTCCTGGCACTTGGGGCTCTGAGCTTGTGGAGGGCATTTCACATTGCAAAGGCCTGACTTGTCTCTTGAGTATGTGCTCTCTTTTCTCTGCTGTCTATCTAGTATTTCACGCACACATCTCTGCACACTGTTACCTCAGGTATAAGCTGCTGGCAAGAGACCAGGAAATCAACACAGTAAATGACTCTTATAAACATCTTCTAGAACAAAATGTCTTGGCTTTTTACGAGAAATATCTTACAGTGTTATGAAGAAAGCCTAGAGTAGAAATGTCGTTCTAATATTATTTCAGCGCAGTTCCTACAGTCCTCAGGCTCAGGTGTAGAAACTTAGCAAACCTCTGGCCGTCCAGTAGATAACAGATCCTGTGCTTGTGTGTGGTGCTGGCATAAAACTCTGGTCCTCATGCAAGCTAGGCAAATACTGTACCACTGAGCTACACTCCAGCCCAAAATAAAAACTCCTTTTTAAATTTAGAGTAGGGCCTTCCTTTCTAGCGTCCCTGGAGCATTCATGTGGGCTGGAGCCAGTGTCGCTTTTCTAAGCAAAACCATAGCTCCTTGGGGCAGAAATTCCTAGGCCGGCTTGGTCCTTACATTGAATAAGACTGTTTAGATGGCTATTAGGGTTTTTCCTTTTGCATCTAAATTCTTCAGTCAGTAATGGATGCAGTCAACATCTTCGGACTCGAATAACTTATCAAACGATGTTTCTTTCTAAAATGCTGGTGTTGGTCAGGGACAGGAGTATTCATTTGCTGTTCTTCCTGAGTCAGGGCTTGTGCTGCTACTCATATGTTATAGCTCACTGTCTCTCCACTCTTAATGTTCTTTAGCTATTGGAATTCTGGGAAGGAGACATGGTTCTTAGTGTTGCGAAGCGTGTGCCAGCAGGACTTCATGTGTACCATACCCTCGATGGTAAGATCAATAAGGAACATAGCAACTCATTTTATGTGTTTATCTTGGGAATTTATCTGTAATTTTCTTTGTCAGTCCTTTTCTGCCTCCTACCTTCTTTTTAAAATTGCATTTATCTGTGTGTATGTGTGTGTGTGTGTGTGTGTGTGTGTGTGTGTGTGTGTGTGTATGTGCACCAGCACAAGGGTGTGCACATGGAGACACAGGAGCCATTGGAAGTCAGAGGACAACTTTCAGGAGTGGATTCTTTGCTTCCACCATATGGGAACTCAGGTCATCAGCCTGTCAGCAAGTATCTTCCCACTGAGCCGTCTCAGTAGCCCTTCCATCTTTTGATTGCATAGATTACGGTAACATTGTGAGTTTTAAAGAAGCAATCTGTCCATCTTCCCAATATGGAATGTTTTATACATTTTGAAACTTAAGGCCACCATTCTACCAAAACTTTTAAATTATATATACATATAATTTACATATGTATATATAACCACAAATGATTGAGCAAAATGGTTTAAAACCCTTAAAATTTTATTTATGTGACTTTGTTTTTCCCACTCAGCTTCAGTTTTTGAGGCAGACAAAAACAGCTCTTGAGAGTTTAAAGGCACTTACTTCTCTGAAATAACAAACCAATGTGAGAATGACAGAGCAGTAACATACATTTGGGACCCTGCCAGATAGTGTGACAACTAACCCCTACAGCAGATTGGTGGTGATCCGGTGCCATTTGGAGTCTATGCCTAATCTCAGGTGACATGGGCCTGACTGTTGACTTCTGTGTACCCTCCTGTCCTGCTGCTGTGCTAACAAAACCATATAATGATCCAGATAAAAGCAATATAAAATACTATAAATAATAAAATAATTAATGGTTTTTGTGATTTCCTTAATAAGTGCCTTTTCAAATACACATTGGAGAGTTGCAGCTCTCTCTTTAGCTTAGCTGCAGTTGGTGGTCATGGGGAATGAATTGACTGTCTCATCATTCTAGGAGATGAACTGACACTGTGTGAAGCTGAAATCGCTGATGGGGAAGACATCTTTGTATGGAATGGAGTAGAGGTAAGAAAAATGGCTGAAGAAATATTCATGGTAATTTAGGGTGTTTGAAAATTCCATTGCAGGGCTATCCTGGTTGGTAGAGTGCTTGCCTAGCATGCAGGAAGCCTTGGACCCAGCCCAGTCCCCAGCGCTACATAAAACCAAGTATGATGATGGCACACACTTGTAATCTCAGCACTCAGGAAGTAGAGGCAAGAAGATCAAAGTTTAAGGTCATCCTCAGCTACATAGCAAGTTCAAAGCCAACCTGGGCAACCTGAGACTAAGTGTCATTCCAAACACAAAAGTCATTATAATGAAATTTTATTCAGCATGCAGTTAGCCATTAGAAAATTACTGTAATGGACAGGATGTAATGAACACATGTGATCCCAGCACCAGGGAAGCCTGAGACAGAACTGCTCAAGTTGAAGGGCAGCCTAAACTACATAGTGAGTTCTAGGCCAGCCTAAGATATGTGTTTAGAAACTGAAAAGAGGTGCAAGGGAAAAATGGAGGAAAGGAAATTGCTGGAATGTTCAGTACTTTTGAGGTCCAGTCAGTGGTAGTTGTTAGATTAAATTAAATATTTTGATGACAGAGGAGATTGTTCCTAGGTAAAGTGCTTGAAGACCTGAGATAGATCCCCTGACCCCAGGTAAAAAAGCCAGGTATGATGACATGCTCTTGTAATCCCCACACTGGGGAGGTAGAAATGGGCATATTGCTGGGGCTACTGGCCAGCGGCTTAGCCTGCTTGGTGAGTTCTAGGTCAATGAGAGACTCTGTCTCAACAAAAAGGAAGGACACCCAAGACTGTCACCTTGGCTGCACACACACATGCATATATGCATGTGTTCGTGCACACCTGTACACACAAATGCACACACATAACAGTAATTTATTGAGCACCTCCGTTTTACCAGACTATATGTCACGTGCTAGATGCAGAGATAGGTTAGTCAGCAATGGCCTTCGTGTGCAAATAACTTCACCATAGGCTGTAGGGATGGGGAAGGGTGTGGCCAGCACTGCTGAGGTAGGGATGACGGAGGAGTGAACACTATCTCAGAAAGGAGTGAGGTGCATCTCTGCTGCTCTGTGACCTATCCTTATCCTTTGACTTTCCAGGGGCTCATCACCACCATTCGGCAGCTCATAAATCTCTCCTTTCAAATCAGAAAAGATGGATAAGAGAAATTTTCAATGTAAAATCCAAAGTTGTTCTTTCAGTACTTAAAAGGCAGTATGAAAAAACGATTAACTATTTCAGTTGGAAAACCTGTGGGTTGTGCTACAAGAACAGGCTTTTTGCTGTGGTAGGGTGTTGTTTTAATTTGGCAAACAAACTTCCCTAGTGGTTGTGTTGATGTTGTTGCAGGTTGGTGGGGTCCAGATTCAGACTGGTTCTGATTGTGAGCCTCTGGTGTTACACATTCTTCATCTCGAAATGAGTGGTGAAGGCTCAGAGTGTGAGCAGTTGGTGGAGTCGCCACACGTCTTTCCAGCTAACGCAGAAGTGGGCACTGTGTTCACAGCCTTGGCCATTCCTGTAGGCGTCCTCCTCACGAACAGTGTGGAGTCTGCAGATGAAGAGTGTTGGACTGCTATTCCCAAGGAGGACATGAAGAAGACATTCAGAGAACAAGGTCTCAGAAATGGAAGTTTAATTTTGGTTCAGGATGCAGACAGTGATGATAACAGGTAACTCACTGAAAAGAGAAAGGGGAGAACTTTCTTTTTATTTATTCTGTGTGTCTTTTACATCATGTATCTTTCATTTCCCTATCCCTTTGCATCTGCCTCCACCTTTGTACTCCCCCCCCCAATAAAACAAAATTTAGGAGAAAAAAAGGGAAAAAATTAAAAATCTCGTCATGGAAGCTGCAGTGTGACACAGTGAGTCACACCGTGAGCCCCTATGTCCACGTATCTTTACTTGCAAGTGTTCCTCGCAAAGAGTCATTGGTCTGGCTTGAGGACTTTGGTTTCTATTACACTATCAATGCTGGGTCCTCACTGGGACTCTTCTTGGATATCCTGTTGTTGCCCTGTGTTATGGAGATCCTGCAGCTTTGGGCCTGCAGGTCAGGTTCCTTCATATTCTCCAGCAAATCATAGATGGGGTAGATGTGGGGGCAGGCCAAGTCATAACCCTGGTTCTGGACTTAGGCAGCTTCAGGGTTGGTCCTCCCACCAGGGGGAGAACTTTCAAAGTAATCCTAATTACAGCACTACCCAGTAGAACTCATTTAGACATGTCCCTTGAAGCCGGGTGTAGTACTACATGTAGTAGTTCATGTCTGTCATCCCAGCACTTGGGCGTTTTAGACCAGTCTTGGCTACATAGTGAATTGAAGGTCTGCCTGGGCTGCATAAGACCTTATCTCAAAAGAAAAAAAAAACTCCTTGAAAACAAGCACCAATTATTTAACTTGGGATTACCCTAAAAAGGTAGCTGGTGTTGTGGCAGCGAGTCAGTAGAGTGTGGTCCCTTTTCTTTAGTCACTTTAAGAGATACATGCCTGGTTTAGAAAAGTGATGCCCAAGGAAAGTGGAAGGACTCATTCTTTCAATGTCCTTCTTTACTTACAGTCTGTTGCCCAGACAAGGGAGATGGACCTCCAGTGTGGAGGAGCTGAATTGGCTCCAAGTGAAAAACTTGTGCCAGTTGGAATCTGAAGAGGAGCAGGTTCAGATAGCCGCAACCATGCACACAGTGAGTAGATGGCCATTAGCCTGGCTAGCAGTGTCTGGCGACAGAATTTATATTTATAAAACAGTCAGTCTTTCAGAACAGCGGTGTCAATAGACATCTGAAGTCTTACTGCCTTTATTACTGCTTATTTACTTATATCAACCAGTGGCCTATTTCAAAGCAGTTTGTGCTCTTTTACACTCCTAACCCTAGAAGTCTACAGCTAGAATATGGGACTCATTGGTGGTTCATGGAGTCCTCTGGATTTTATAAACACGAAGATCTGTTGTCAAGGATCTTCTCTGCATTGTTTAAAGTGCACATGTGTATGTGCAAATGTATATTTGTTATTTTGGTATTTGTGTTGCCAAGTTTTTGCTTTTATCCTAAATTATTCTTTCTATATATATATATATATATATATATATATATACTGTGTCCTACCAACTGCCCTTAGAAGGAATTCCTCCAGCTCCATTTGAAGACTATAATTCTAATTTTCTTAAAAATAATCTCAAATAATTTTTTCTTTCTTTTATTTTGGGGGGGGGGGCGCAGTGTTTGGGTCTTTGAGACAGAGTCTCTCTATGTAGTTCTAGCTGTCCTGGAACTTCCTATATAGACCAGGCTGGCCTTAAACTCGCAGAGATCTACCTGCCTCTGTCTCCTGAGTGCTGATATTAAAGCCATGTGTTGCCATACCTGGTTAGGAAACATCTTTTTATATTTTCTTGTCACTAGCTTATTAATGATTTTTTTCTATAGCAAATTAAACTAAGTTGTTTTCTTTTATACTAATTTATAATTTCTTTAAATTTTTTCCTTTACATTTGTTTATTTGTGGGAACAGGCATGCATGTGGAGGTCAGAGAACAGCCTGGAAGTTGGTTCTCTCTCTCTCCACTATGCAGGTTCCAAGGATCAAACTCAGGTCATTAGGCTTGGCAGCAGAAACTGTCTCCCTGGAGCCATCTTTTCGATCCTTGACGTTATAATTTCTTAAGGAGCATTATACTCGTTGGTTGTCTTAGAAGAACAGTATAGGACCAGTGCACACTAGTACCTGACCCTAAGTGGAAAGTGCTGGGGATGCCCTTTGTCACTTGACTCTGCTGCTGCTCGGCACCATGTGGGTTCTGGTGGAGGACCAGGTGTATGCTCTCTGACATCACTTTCACCTCTAAGTTTTACCAGCATTTGATCCCTAGGGGATATTGCCCTAAAGTGAGCTAAAAAGAAAAAGAATCTAAAAGTCACTTAAGTGGAAGCCATAGTCATCTTGGATTGCTGTTATGCGCTTTTATCCTCTGTTCCGGGGGTCCAGCTCCATTGTCCCCATTGTGAGGAATGGGCCTGTCCACTATTTCTTTCCTTGACTTTTACAGGTGAGTGGTCATCAGTTGATTACTTTCCAGTGAGACCTGTTTCTTTCATTTCCCATGGTATCCTTTTATCCCCATTACCATCAGTTTGGTGAAGACAGGATCTCTTCTGAGCTTTTGCTTTCAGTCTTACAGAATGATGTCAGGGTGGCTCAACTCTGTAGACAAAAACAAATGTCATGTAATATGTCAAATGATCTCTACGTGTACACACCGGTAATCTTCATTTTCATCTCCATCCATTGAACCTATACACAGTCATTAGTTTATTTCTCTATTTTAGGTGGTGTTTGATATTCGAATTAAAGCCATAAAGGAATTAAAATTAATGAAGGAACTAGGTAATCATTTCTATTTGCTTTTTGGTTTTTAGCTTAATTTAATTTTGTTTTTTTTTTAATTGAAAAAATATGGAAGAGTACAAAAAGTAAGGAAATCTCTCATATCTACCACCCAAAATGGACAAATGTTAATATTTTTTCATGTGTTTGTTTTTAATTGAACCATAAAAATTTTTCTGTGTCCTTCTCAAACTTATCCCTTTCTCCCCAAGACAATGAGATACCTGACTCAGTTGTATTCACTAGATATCATAAAATCCATTCAACTTGAGTGTATAATTTAGTGACAGTCAGGAATGTATGGATATAGAAGATCACGGTCCAGTTTTAGAACATCTCTATCATTCCAGAAACATCCATGGGCTTTCTGTCTCTGTCAGTTCATTCTCTGAACATTTCATATAAATGGAGCCACATGGTTCGTAGATTTTTGTGTCTGGCTTCTTGCTTAGCACACTAGTCTTTGAAGTCTGTCCATTAGTTAGAACTTTCCAAACAGTTTATCCCCTTTTAGTTCTGACTGCCATTCAGTTGTAGAATGTTCACATTTCATTAGCCTTTTGGAGTAGTACTGTTGTACACACTTGGATGTGAATCTTCATGTAGACATGTGCTTTCTAGGCTCTTGGTTAGACTTAGAACATTATACTACTGTGAGTCATCTGGCAAACTTATGTTTATTTTTATTAGAAATTGCCATACAATTTCCAAAGTGGCTGAAGTATTTACCATTAGTAAATTAGTTTAACTAATTTTCAGAACATTAGTAGTGTGTCAGGGTTGCAGTTTCTCCAAGTCCTTGCTAATGTTTGTGATGGTCCCTTCTCATTGTCATTTTAGTGAATATAAATGGGTATCTCATTAAATGCAAGAATTCAAAATCAATATACAGGAATCCATTAAACTTTTATCTGTCAACAGCAAAAAACAAAATGGACATTAAAATGGAGAAAACTGTATTTATTTATCTGGGTTTTGTTTTGTTTTGTTTTGGATAGGGTCTTACTATATAGCTCAAGATGACCTGGAACTCAAAATCCTCCTAGCTCAGCCTCCTAAGTATTAGAATTACAAGTGTTTGCCCTGGTGTGCTTACCAGGAAACAGTAATAATGTCATAAAGTATCAAAGATGTGTTTGGAAGATATATGTAGAATCTATACCATGAGGACTAGAAAACGTGCAGAGGAAACTAAAGAAAAATGCAAGTAACTGGAACAGTGTACCACGTTCACGAATCCAAAGACACACTATTGTGAAGAGCTTATCTCCCTAGAGTCAGTGTGTTCTCACTCAAAACCATTAGCAGGTTTATTTTTACAAGATAACGCCATTCTAAAATTTGCATGGAAATATAAAGAATTGAAAGTAACCAGGTATGGTTAGTCTCAGCACTTGGGAGTCAGAGGCAGGCAGATCTCTGTGAATGCATGGTCAACCTGGTCTACATATAGCAAGTTCCAAACCAGCCAGGGCTTCATAGTGAGACATTGTCTCGAAAACTGCAGCAACAACAAAAGCCTTAAAGTAGCCAGGACAGCTTTGAGGAAGTGCTACCGTGTTTGGCTTCAAGACTTCCTCTTTGTCCCGCCTGTTGGTATCTGGGAAGAAGCATAGAGCATGTAGATGTGTGTAACTCACTTTTATGTACAATGAACAAAGAATAGTTTTTGCACCTTTAAGACTTTAAGGCTTTCAAGAAGAAGCCAATGTACCATAGACAAGTTATGGATCATTTGACTTCTATATATGCAGATATAGACTTCATCTTTACCCTCCATCTTATAAAATATTAACTTAAAATCAGTATAGAACTAAATGCTAAAACTGAAAAGAATAAAATTTCTTGGAGAAAATCTTGATGACTTTACTATATGGAAATGATTTTTTTTTTTAAGCACACTCAAACCATGAAAGAATATTAAAAAAAAAAAAAAAAGTAAATTACCCAGAGTAGCCATGATAAGTTCTCTTCAAAGGACATTTGAAAAAAAAAAAAGCTACAAATTAGGAGAAAAACTTATAAAACACGTGTTTTAGACTTGGATAAAGAGTTTACAGAAAGTACTTGTAACCCAGACAGAAGAAATCCCAGCCCAAATTAGGAAGGCCTGCCTGTGAGAGAATAGTGTCAGGAGCCACTAAAGGGAAGTCGCAGCACCTACACCTAGGTAAACATCCAATCCCAAAAGAACCAACTGTGGAGTTGCTGTGTGCAGGGACTAGGAAGTGCTATATTCTCTTTGGAAAACTTAGATTTGGTTTTTGTTTGGTTTGTTTAAATGTAAACATTTACTTACCAATTATATTCCTAGATATTTACTGGAGAAAGGTAAAACATACAACCTTATAAAAACATAAATGAGAGTGGTGATGGCATACACCTTTAATCCCAGCACTGGGGAGGCAGAGGCAGGAAGATCTGAGTTTGAGGCCAGCCTGGTCTACAGAGCGAGTTCCAGGACAGCCAGGGCTACACAGAGAAACCCTGTCTCTTAGACTGGATATATATTACTCTAAGTAAAAATACATCAGTCGAGTTTATCAAAGGCATATGGTCTATAAAGAACACTGGCTCGATACTGTGCCCAGTAACTAATTTCCTCCTCTCGACACCTGTTCTCCCTCCACACCATGTCTCAAGCAGCAAGGGATCCTCTCCACTTCAGGAGCTAGATCCTGCCCTCTGTTCAAGCTCCTTCTGCTTTCCCACTACCCTAAAGCTATCTATCTGTGGGTCTTGCAGTCAGGGCCTGCCTATCTATGACCTCATTGCCAGCACTCTGCTTATTCACAGCAAACTGCAGACTGCCTTTGTGAGTCCCTTGCACAAGCTCTCGTCTCCCTGGAGACTCTCCATGCTCTGTTCTCTGAACTTTCTTGCCTTTGCACTCTGTCTTCTAGCTTGTGCTGTTCCTTTGCTCTTAACTTACACATTCTCTGTTGTTCTGACCATGGAGTCTCAGTGTTCCTGCTTTACTCATAACACCCTGGACTCTGCAAACTGCCTTTTGATTTGTGCCATTGCCGTTCACCTCCCATTAGATGAGGCTCTGTGAGGGCAGAGGCCATGCTGCCAGGCTTACCTCTGTACCATAGCTTCTAGCCCGGTGCCCTGGCACAGAATACACAGAAAAGACTTGTTGAGGGAAAAGGAAAGTTGGTTTTCTTTGTTTATAACTGAGGTAAGAGGTTGTCTTGCTATGTTGCCCTGCCTCAACCTTGTACTTCTGGGCTTAAACAACCCTCCTGCAGTAGGAGGCCAAGTAGATGGCATGCAGTATCATACTCAGCTGGGACTGAAACAAATGATTTTGAAAACACAGTATTTAAAACCTACTTTTTAAATTAGGGAAGTGCTTTTATCTACTTCTTTAACAAGAAATGTGTACTTAAAATGTATGCCAGCTTCGTAACAGCATAATATACGAGACAGAACTCTGGACTCTCAGGAAGAAAGTCTGTTTCACTCTACTAAAGTTAGATGTGCCATTCTTGCCCATTGAGAAATCTTGACACTCCTTCCTTCCAGTTCATGCTTGGCTTTATAAGAGTTTATTTTGGACTGAAAACTTAGTGTGCTCCTTCCCTGAGATCAGGAGTCTGCATCCTCAGCAGCATATGCTGGCCTCATCCATTTGCTAAGTATATTTGAAGTGCAGGTGCTCTGCTTTGCACACTTGCAGTTTGCTTGAATTTCAGTTAAATAGTTCAGACTTCAGTGCGTCTTTGACTAAAGCATGTCCGTAGTTATTACTCTTCGGTGCGCATATGAGACCAGTCACATCCCTTCCTTCAAGTCCAGTGGTGATTGGCTAGTGCATGTCTCATGCATTTCCGCACACAGAAAGCAAAGCATGTGTAGTTCTGCTGCCTCTTCTCCCAGCTATACGCCTACCTGACATCATACAAAAATGGATCATGAAAGAAGCCCCCAGAGAAACTGAAGTCACAGTATAGAAGCAGCTGCTGTCCACAGAATGGTGACATAGCTGTCACTCAGGAGGCTCCAGACATGCAGCAGAGGAACTTGCTGAAGGCACACTCAGTGGCCTAAGTGAGGATGGCAGTTGTGACAAGAAGTGCAAAAGCAGCCCGGGGAAGTGATGCTGGAGAGAGACTTCAGACTGAAAGAGCTCTCCGAGATGTCTCCTGACGGTAAACACAGAAAGAGAGTCCTGGGAGCCGAGCTCAACTCCGAAGTATGAGCACTTGCTAAGGAGCAGGAAAGCTGCTCATGCCTCACCACCAGCTGCCCTGGGAGTGGAAGGCAGTCCTTGTCCACATTCTGGACCTATTTCCTTGTTTTTGTTTTGGAGACAAGGTCTTGCTGTGTAGCCCTGGCTGGCCTGGAATTCACTATGTGGAGCAGGCTGACTTCAGATTTTTAGCAGTAGTTCCAAATGCTTATAGTAGGGTGCGTACCACCATACCCTGCTTTAGATCAGTGTTCTGCAAGACATAAATATTCGGCTGTTTCTAGTGTTTTAAATGCATATGTATTCATTTCACTTTTTTTCTTTTCCTGATATCTGTGTAACCTTAGTATTTGTAATGTTTGGGGGGAAACATGCTAAAGTCATTGGCTAGTTGTGATTTTCCCACTGAACCATTTCAGCTTTTTATATAGTTCTGCATGACTGCAAAGTGAAGGATAGCCACCAAAGCTGGCCTTGAATCCATGACCCTTCTTCCTTGGCCTCCTGAGTGAGCACTGAGATTACAGACACAGTATAGAGCCACTGTGTTCATCCAGAGTTTTGCTTTTTGGGGGCTGGAGGCTTGCTTATTGTACTTCCTGTAATTAATGTAGTGAAGTATTGCTTTGGAGCTCTTTGTTTAGTAATTAACCACCTTCTTTTCATTCACAGCTGAAAACAGCTGTCTGAGACCCATTGATAGAAACGGGAAGCTTCTTTGTCCAGGTAAATCTTGGCAGCTTTCAAAGACTAGCAGGTGGACAGAACATGTGGACAGTAAATAATGGCTTCGATATCTCACATTCCTAAGTCACCTTTGGGAAACTGACTTATGGACATATTTCCATCCAGGCATCTTATTTGTTACACCGTTTCTGTTTTCTTAAGTAAAGCTCTTTCTGATGCCACAGTCCTTGCTGTAATCATGGTGTCGTCTAAGGATCTTTATAACTTGACTTCTTAGTCTCTGCTTGTTTAGTCCATTGTAATACCAGTTATGAATAGTCTCTGTTTCCTGACACCTCTTGTCGTCAGACCTGATTCAGCCATAGATAATCTAATGACTGATGGTGCTCCCTTTCACAACTTTAAATGTGGATGAAGCGAGTCCATCGTGCAGACTTTTTAATGCATATAAACAAGTCTTTGGCCAAGTTATGTTAAGTATGAATCATGTTTGTTAGCATTGTGGTACAAGATAATGAGACTGCTGTAGGAATGTGGAAACTAAACATAGCCCCTATACATGTGATACTTCCACATGAAGCACAACTCACCTTTTTCTCCCAATAATCTATTCTTTAGAGTGTATATAAAAATCTAGTAATGGTGTGGTGGTGCTGGCTGGAACTAAGGGCCTCGCCCAGGATAAGTACAGATTCTCCTACTGAGCTACAGGCCAGCCTTGATCCTCTTAGGTTTTCAAAGAAAATAATGTCATTTTGCTAAGAGAGGTAGGAATTCAAAATATTCACTTGGTTGTCAAATTTCCTCATAGTACCAGATGCTTGGACTTTGGAGGAAGCAGAAGTGAAGCTGGGGAGTTCCTTGGGACTTTGCCTGGGAAAAGCACCAACTTCCTCTCAGGTACAGTAAAGCCCAGCAGAAGAGAGTTTGCCCTTTCTTGCTAGAAAGTCTTTATTTTGTTACTGATACATTAAATGCTCCAGGAGTGCTGTTTTTCTGTAAAAAGTTACTTTTAAATTTCCTCAAAATTTTTATATTATTAGACTATGTATATATTTTCCTGTTGAAACCAAAAATACTATTCCAAAGGATATTTCTGAGGTTCCTTTTGTGGTTGGGGGAACTGTGTAAGGTTCCCTCAGTGGCCACCAGTTTGAACAAGTAGATGTTATAAACACTGACTGGACTTAAGTGAGTCTTGCAGGGATATGATAGCTGTATACCGACTTCCAACACCCTTGTCCTTTTCAGCAGCCCACAAAGTGGACCCCTTTCGAGAAACTGCCTAGATAAAGAGCTGTTATTGCCATAGCTTATTACTACCTGAATCAGGGCAGCCTGGACTTTGATCCTGTTCCCTGTGGCTCCTGGATCCATCTAATTACTTTCCCAATCACTGCCCTTCAGTCCGCTTTCCTTGGAATGCTAGCAAGTATCAGGCATGACAAGCTGTGACAAGTGAGGTAGATTAAAATGATGGGGACATTTGTTAGGCATCCCGTAATCCTGAGTAGCATTGTATTTTTGCTTTCAGAAAAGTGAAATTGTTACTTAAGTGATAACGTGAAATTATTCAATATGATCTTGTTTCCACAAAATTTGGTGCTTGTTTGTCTGCCTGACTGCATGTTTTTGCAACATTGGGTTAAAACTCGGGCCTTAAAAATGCTGGGCAAGCACTCTGCTCCCACCACTGAGCTTGTTATTAATGCTCTATGGACATTTAGCTCTATTTGTGTGGAAATAAATAACAGGCTGTAGGATATTTCAGTTCAGGGGAAATTATTTTCACACTTCTGTCTTGCTCATAGCTGTTCCTGTTTTTTGCTCTGGCGAGTGACATTCATCCTGGGGCGGAGATGGAAGTCATAGTAGAAGAAACACTCTCTGTGAGAGATGTAAGTAATGACTTTGGGCCTGGGGGCCATGCTGTCCTCAGCCGGGATCTAGAAGTCATAAGCTGAGGGCTTGCACAGTATACTTCCAGGATTTGTTTGTGCTCGTTAGAAGGCAATTCAGAAGGCTGGTGAACCAACTGGAACTTTTAAATAAGATTATTATTGTTCTTTTTACTTTTCTGGTTATCAGCAATACTATAGAAATTTGAGCTATGCAGACAGGGTGGCACACCCCCGCATTCCCAGCACTTGGAAGGTGGAAGAGGCATCTTCATCCATATGGGAGTTCCAGGCCAGCCTGAGTGACAGAAAACCCTGTTTCAAAACAGCAAGAAATGAATTTAAAAGAAAAATATTAAAATCCTACATTGTTTCTTATCCCACTACTATTAACATTTTGATATATTTCCTACTTAATATACATAAAAATATCACACAGCCGGGGATATATATTTTATCCCCTGTCACGGTTTACAATCCCTGAGCAACTTGGTAGCAGCAAGTAGTCCCACCATCCAGGACATAGCTGCTAGGCTTAGCTACTTGGTTCTAGAAGGAGGAGCCAGGGCATCCTGTAGTAAGTGCTGGTTCTCTGTCTAGGACAGGAAAGTGTATGCCAAGCTGCACCATCTTCACAAAAGACAGTGAAGCTACCATGGAGACTGAGGTCCACTTATGAAAGTGGGACGATTGAACTTCAGAAGAAGAACTAAAATCCTATGGAAGGAAGCTTACAAAATTTCAGAAAGGTGTTTGAAGAAAAAACCATTAAACATGGTGTGCTATCATCCAGACACTCAGGAGGCTGAAGTGGGAGTATTACAAGTCTGAGGAGTCTGAGCTACATAGTGAGGGACAGGCTAGGCAGGGTTATACAAGCAAGAACTGCTGCCTATATAGGTACCTGGAGTCCACATATATGCCCTCATCCACATGCTTACATAATGCAAACGCTACAAGAAAATAACTGGTTACCTGGCCTGTAGTAGATGCTAGGGACCAAAAAAGTCAGACGTGTGTTCACATTCCTTCTTAAACTAGACCTCGAGTCACTGACAGACAATGAGAAGCTGGGTTTTGCTTCCCTTTGCTCTTAAGTAATTTCACTCCAACTTTGATCTTTTGGATGAGTTTGGTTTAGGAATGTTTTTCCTGAGGAAGCTGGGTATTGTTAATTATGCTTTTGTTTTCTTTAATCTTTGGCAAGTGTCTGGTGTTTTACGTTGTGCTGTGAGGTCACTTTCACAGTTCTTTCCTGTGAGTTTGTATGGGATTTCCTGGGTGTTAGTTCAGGCTGGAGGATTCCTAAGTGGTTGTGTATGTGAAACTTGGTCATGTGTACCCTGTTTGTCCTTTTAAGAAGTCAGTGAATTAAGTGTCTGGTTTGGTCTGTGTTGCTGGTTATTTAACCCTTAGTGGCTGAAATTACAAGTGTGTGCCACCCACAGGGCCTCGTACTGTTAACAGAACTCTAAACTAAGCCCTGGTTGCAAGTGGCAGGGACTGTGTCTCTGTCCAGACTGGCCTACCTTGCCCCTAAAGGAGAGCTAGCTTGTGAATAATCAAAATCTGTGTGTCTTTATCCAAGAACAACCAAGTAGATAAGCAGACTTTAATTAGTCCTGGGCTTAGAATCCAGGTGTCCCCTCACACTATGTAGATCAGAAGCAGAAAACTAACACTGACGGTATTTTTTTTTTTTTTTTTACAGTGTTTAAAGATAATGCTGGAGAAATCAGGTCAGCAAGGTAAGCTATTTACCCTGATAATATAATCTTATCCACATGCTTTAAAACAGTTATCTGGAAGCTTCTTGATGAATTCTCAAGCTTTCTTCCTTCTGTGGGAGTTATGGAAAAATATTTTACAGAGTGTGAGGGAAAAAAATAACTTAAATCTTGTGAATACATAACAAATTCTCCTGGTTCTTATTTGCATACTGAAAATAATGGCAAATTAGTGCTAAGTAAAGATAACTAACATTGCATCCAGCAAAGATGTAACAGAAAGAAAGCTAAGGTTTCTACCACCTGGGACTATTCTGGCAGGTCTTTTACTGATTTTTTTTAAAAAAAAAATCACAGTAATTCAAAATTTAATTACACCCTGTTTATTTCCATATTTTGTGTTGTAAATTAGAAAATATAATGCGAATGAAGAAAATAAGTTGAGGATAATTGAACGTGCTTCCCACCCAGAACCGTGTCAGTAAGCTTAGCGGGGCACCATACTGACCTGCTGGAGTGCTCTCCTGTTCTCAAGCCTCTCTATAGGCAGAAGTCCTGACTGTGTCTCAGGAGGGAAGTTAATATACTCTCAAGGCAAGATACTCCTGCCTTGTATGTATATGCAGTGTGTGTATGTATGTGCAGTGTGTGTGTGTGTGCAATGTGTGTATGTGCAGTGTGTGTATGCAGTGTGTGTGTGTGTGCAGTGTGTATGTGCAGTGTGTGTATGTGCAGTGTGTATGTGTGCAGTGTGTGTGTGTGCGGTGTGTGTGTGTGTGTGCGGTGTGTGTGCAATGTGTGTGTGTGCAGTGTGTGTATATGCAGTGCTTTGTTCGTCCTCAGCAGCAGCCCTCCAGCATAAGGATCTCCACCTAGTTCCAGTTTGTGATGAGGAAGTTTCAAATAGGCTTCAAACAGCTAGAAGACATTCCCAGACAGCCAACGGGGAGCATTTCTGTGCTTTCAGAGCCCAGCTTCTTGTCATTGTGCAGTACAGTGAAGGGATGGTATTCACTTGTAACTCACTAGTGACTTTTTTTTTTTGAGACAGGATTTCTCTGTATAGCCCTGGCTGTCCTAGAACTCACTCCGTAGCCCAGGCTGGCCTCAAACTCACAGAGATCTGCCTGCCTCTGCCTCCTGAGTGCTGAGATTAAAGACCTGTGCTACTGTTGTGAAACTCATTAGCGATTTTTTTAAAAGATACTTAGATTAATTTTAAAAAATAGTGTAAGGGCCCAGGGTGCTGCCCCATTCCCATAATTACAGCCTTTAAAGGCAGAGGCGAGAAGATCAAAAGTTGTATGGCACACACCTTTAACCCCAGCACTCAAGAAGCATAGGCAGGCAGATCTCTTCGAGTCCCGGGCCAGCCTAGTCTACAGAGTAAGTTCCAGGACAGCCAGGGATCTGTAGAGAGACCCTGACTCAAAAAACAAACACAAGTTCTAAGCTAGACTGGCAGCATAGCAAAGCCATGTCTCAAAACAGAACAATATCTGATGACATATCTCAGTGGTGGAGTACTTCCCTAGCATGTTCAAAGCCCTCGATTTGATCCCCTACAGCCTCCTGCCCCTCCAACCCCTAAAAAAAATAAGGAAAGGAAGAAGGAAGTTAGTTGACAAATCTTAACTGTGTTTAAACCAGTATTAACAGCTAATCAGGTTCTTACAAAAAAGGGTACTGTGTAGAGTCAAACCTGGGACTTTCTTATTTACTTAAAGGGTAAATAAGAAATAATATCATCTGCCTGTTAGGTTTATTTACTTATCAACATTGCTAGTCTTTTAATAATCAGGGTTTTTAATTTCCCCCATTCAACATTTTTCCCACAGAAAAGAAACAATTTTTTTTAAAAAAGTGTCATTTCACCAGTGTAGCTAGTCTACTGAAAAACAGAACTCTAATCAAATTGTATTTAACATTTGTAAATACTCACATTCACTTGATGAACATGCCTTTCAGGAAGTACTATTTTCCTTAGATTAACTGCTAAGTAGGTGGGGATAGTTTCCTGTACACCTTAGAAATTTCTCAGGTGTAACAGCAAAATCAAATTCAACTTCTTGAGTACTTGGCGGGGGTGGGGAGAGAGAGAGAGAGAGAGAGAGAGAGAGAGAGAGAGAGAGAGAGAGAGAGAGCGAGCACGTGTGCACTGACACGTGATCTAGTATGCATGTATTCGTAAGGCACGAAGGAAACACCACAGCAGAGCAGCAAGTGCACTCTGCCCAATGTTCCTTTAGTTTACTGTGTGCCCGACCTGTGCAGTGTGGGTGGGCTCAGGAGCTTGCACTTGGCAGCTCAGTGTTACTCCTAAACGTGTCTCCAGTAAGTATGTGGCTTTGATTTACAAGTTCCTGCTGGGAGAAAAGCAAACGAGAGCTGAAGGAACAACTTAGTATTTTGCATATTGTAGAGGACATAATTTCAACACAAATGAACCTGTGACTGGATGGGGCCGCACTGGCTGCCTTTTTTCTCTAGAAGCTGTTCCTGCACACTCTTACAGCTTCTCCTCTAGAGTTCTTCATCTTGCTGCTGATTCCCTCCTAGGAGAGCGGTGGCACTTGAGGAAGATGGATTGGTGCTATGAAGCTGGGGAGCCTTTGTGTGAAGAAGTAAGATCCTCCTTTCTCCTCATTTTTCAGAACACTTGATTTTCATGTTGTGTGTGTGATGGGGAGCTGGGACATGCCGCATGTGCCACAGCAGGCCTTAGAGGCCAAAGGACAACTGCATGCAGTCACTTCTCTCCTTCCATCTTATGTGGGTTTCAAGTTCACCTGGCTTGGGTGGCAAGCTCCCTTACCCACTGAACCATCTTGCCAGCCCACTTTTTCTACAATTTACTTTTTAAAATGGTTAAGCTTATTTCATATTTCCATACATAATTCCTTCTTTCCTTATAGGAAGCAATTCTAAAGAAAGCTTTTGTTCTTTAGAATACAAAAAAAAAAAAATCTGTGAATGTGTGTGTCTATGTTCACTTTTTCCAACTGGTTTTCTGATAACTGACAAGTCTGGGCTAGGTGAAAGCGTTTCTGACATGAGCGATGATTCCCTCTGATGAGCAGGCTGCCTGAGGAGTAGTTCACAGAAAGTGAGAACTTCAGAGAGCAAATGGTATGTGGATGTGGGAAAGCCTTTGAAGACACTCAGAAATTCCACCCCCCAAATACTTTAATTTCAGAATTTCTCTGTAAATAAATACCAACCAGCCACATGGTCCAGCAGCAGGAAGAATTATGTTTAGGTAGTTGGAATCCAATTAGTCCATTTGTTGGTCTTAAATTGCTTTAGACCTCCTCACCCACATTTTTAGCAGGTGGCCAAATGAAGCTCTGCCTTAGATAGCGGTGGTCAGCACTATCCCCTCCCTCCCCCCCACCCGGCCTTCCTGCTGTCTTGTGGTCGGCACAGCTCTGTGTGCCTTCCTACTGTCTGGGAATCAGCAGTGGTTTACAGTAGAACACTTTCAAACAGGCATACCAGGGCTTTCCACTGGGATACCCTTTACCAGTCAGTAAAGTCCACTGAGTCTTGGTGGGATTGGATGACAGAGGAAGAAACAGGCCTCAGTCTTGTATAAGAGAAGCAGGACCAGCCTTAATATTATACATCCCAGGGGCTCAGGAGAGAGAACTACAAATGGCAAGGACTATTTTCAGGAAATAGAATCTCAGCACACCGAGCTCTATAGTCCCCTTGCTTTAATTCCTCTGGCATAACATCCTATATACACAGCTTCAGTTCTGTTCTCGTGCCTAGCTCCTATCTTGCCTGATTTCTGTTTATCTACTGCTCCCTCTTAAGTTCTATCTTAATTCTCTCGTCTTAACTCTGCCTCATTTAGGTCCTTTTCACCTTTTTCTTACCCAGCTAGGACTTTCCCATCTGACTTTTCCTCATCTTCCATCTCATTCCTCTAGTACTCTCTTCTAGCCCTTCAATCTTGTTCTTCCCCATCTCAGTTTGTTCCTCTCAAGTTCTTACCCATCTAGTTCTTCCATTCTCTTTTCTCTTCTCTGTCCTCCATTCTCCATGTTCTACCTAAGTCTCCCCAGAATCCAGTTATATCAAGCCCCTGGTCAGCAAGGTCACCAGGCTTGAATTTTACAGGGTCATAAAGGCAGGTAAGAATTTTTCCTCTGTCAGTGAGCACCAGGCTTTCTTTAACAATCCAAAATGGGAGTGGTAAAAGAGAAGGTCAACTGAGTGCTAATGACCGGTTAGCATATCACTGTTAGTCCTTGAAAGTGGCTAAGGGAGATAATCTGATTCCAGAGAAAGCCTTTCCTGAGGCTGTTCTCCAAATACCTGGAATGTATATGTCCAGAGAGTGGTCAGTCCACACTGTTAGCCCTTCTAAGGGAAAAGTCAATTGGGAAAACTATGAAGGCACACATGATTTTCATAACAGAATACAGCTGATATATAACAAGCCAAATAACACCAAAAACTCCTTGGAATTTGGCTTCCTCTGGAAGAATTCCCTGATTCCCTCCAGGTAGTGACTTCGCCATAACCAGCTGAGTTCTTATGATATATTCCTGTGGCCCCGCAGCACCTCAGAGAATCCTGAAGTCTTAAAATTAGGTAGCCTCTTCACTTTTCTGTTGTTTTTCCAAAGACAGTGTATTACTACATACCCCAGGCTGGCCTCAAACTTCCATCCTCCTGCCTCTGCCTGCCAAGTGCTAGGCTTATAGGCATTCACCATCATGCCTGGACATTTTCTTCATAATCAGTTCCCAAATCAGTATCAAACAATTTATCTCAAAGCAAATACATTCAAAGCAGTGCCCTTTCAAGCTTTACAGTCTTCCCCGTCCTAGTCTTCATACTGTGTCTCCCTCTTTCCCTGACTTAGTCCAGGCCTTCAAAGGCTGCCGGCCTTTCTACAGTCTCCTTGACCTGCCAGACTGTCACTTGAGCCTTTTTCCTCTTAACTGAATTACTTCAGCGGCTTCCCTGGCCACCAGGTGTTCCTCCGCAGCGTCATCCACTGTGGCCACACTGTCCTAGTGGCTGTTTGTACCCCACCTCAGCCAGTGTCCATTCTTGTACTCACTTCCAGCGCTTGCCACCTGGCGCTGTTCACTCCGATCCTTCCCATCTCTCAGCTCTTAACCGAAATAGGCCGCTGTCACTCCTGACTTTGCCTTTGTTCTTTGTTTCCACCACAAAATTCCTTCTCTTTCCTCTAATTTTCCAAATCCAGCCCTTTTCCCCAGAATTACTTAGATCTCACACTCCACAAATCATCCTCTCTTTCCTGAGATCTCACGGTCCGCATGGTTTGTACCCACAGTTTAACACATAATGCTGCTATGACTGTGTGGTCTGCTTTATCTCTTAGTCTTCGGGTCTGCTGCATTGTCTACTTCTTGAGACGGTGATAGAAGCATGAGACTTTAAAAGACCCAGTGGTCTCTTTGTTCCTTTCAGAAGTCATAAGTGACAACGAGAATTTCTGTGTTCCCAGGATGCAACCCTGAAAGAACTCATGATATGTTCTGGGGATACTTTACTTTTAACTGAAGGAAAACTCCCTCCTCCGGTAAGATACTGTTTCTAAATGGCATTTCGTAGGTAGTGGTTACTGTTTTCTGATTACTGTGATGATGGGGAAATGAGAAAATATAACAGTCATAAAAACATAGACAACTTTGCCAAAATCTTACCATCAGGCAAATTTCCTTCCTAACTGCTAGATAAAATAGCTATATGTAAAATAAAATTAAAATCATTATCTATTAAAATGTCTATATACAATTAAGTTTAAATTATATGTAAAATCAATTATATAGAGAATTTTATTTCCTCCATTTTTATATTTAACTTATTTTTTAGAGGGAGTCTCACTATATACCTTGGGCTGCCCTGAAGCTAGCTGTGTAGACCAGGCTGGCCTTGAACCCAAGGAGACCCACCAGCCTCTGCCTCCTAAGTACTGGGATTAAAGGCGTGTCCACCACTAATAAAATAGTTATTATTTTAACCTTATCAAAAGTCCAGAAATTACCATTACATCCAAACTAGTCATTCACTGCTGCTTAATTTCTTATATTCCCAGTGTTACAAATTTGGCTTGTTTTTAAGTTTTGCTTTTGTATTTATTTTTATTTTTATTTTTGCCTGTATGGTTTTCTGTGTACCGTGTGTACTTGGTGCCCACAGAGGCCGGAAGAGAGCTCCAGATCCCCTGGAACTGGAGTTATAGTTGTGAGCTGCTGTGTAGGTGCTGACACTGGTCCTCTGAAGGGCACTGAGCCGTCTTTCCGGCCCCTAATTTTGTTCTTACAATTAGTACTGAAACTCTCTAAGGTAGGGTTATTAAATCAAAAGGTATGCATGTTCTTAAAAGACTTTTTTGTTCTGTATTGCCAAATTGTTTTTCTGACACATTCCAAATGACAGTCCTCTCAGAAAGTAAAAAGACCCATTTTGCTGCCCCCCCCACCCTGCGCGCGCATGTGATTTTTCTTTGTTTTTACAAGCATTGCACATCACTGCTTTTAAGACCAGTGTTTATTCATTTCTAAGGCAAAAAGATAAAAATAAAAATGTCCAAATTCCAATAGCCAGATAAATGACATTCACTTATTAGGACATTCAGACAGCATAGAAAGCTGTTTGTCAAATGATGATAATGGAAAGCAGGAGTCACAGCCATGTCTTTCCCCTCGTTTCCCGTGTGTCCTTCTAAGAAATGGACTGTAGCCAAGCATTAAGAGTCCAGTGAGGGTGAAGCAGGAGGATGGTGAGAAAAAAAGAAAAGAGGGGAAAGGAGGTTCAAAATGTGCATATTTATAAGCTGCGAGTTAATGAGGATATGCATCCTTTGCACTGTCCACTGAAGGGTCACATCTCTTCATTATTTTAATGTTCTGTCTTTAAATTCACTTAACCATGTCTTGAGGATCACATATCAAATCTACTCTTTTCTTTTTCATAATTTCATAGACTCTTATTTGACTTTGCACAAGGATCTTTAAAGTGAATGTTTGAATAGATCTATGATATAAAATTCCAAATACCTAAAATGTTGGACCAGGAAAAATTGGAATGTCTCTTCTTCCCAGCCCTCACCATCCCAGTCCTCCACACAGGCATCCAATTTTTTCTGTAGCCTGCAGAGGTTTACACTTTGGTATGTGTACACTCAGGTATGTGTCCTGTATGTATACAGTGTACATGTACATGCATGTGCATATTTTCCCATTGCACAAATGATTATATGCTGCATACCATATTTTGCATATAGTCCATGCTAACTTTGAATTCATGGCAGTCCTGAATTCAAGTCCCAGCTTCCCAAGTGGTGGGATTAAAGACATGAGCCACCTTGCCTGACTTTTACCTAGTTTTTTCATTTGTATTTTGTCTCTAAGTATGTGTTATGTTAGTACATATGAAGTTTCTCATTCTATTAGTAACTGCATGGTAGTCCACTTCGGGAAAGGACTTGTGTTGTGTGTGCTGGGGATAGAAGGGAGGACCTTGCCTGTGCTGGTCTCTCACTCTGCCACTGCACTGCATCCCTGACCTGTAATTTATTCGGCCAGTCTCTTCTCAAAGAACGTTATAGAAATGTACGAATGAAGGCTGGAGAGATGACTCAGCAATCAGCATGTACTGCTTTTACGGAGGACCCAAGTTTGGTTCCCAGCACAAGAGCAGGCAGCTCACAGCAGCCTGTAACTCTCTAGCAGTGAAAGTGAAGACTTGAAGACTCAGTCTTAAAACACTCTGTTCTTCAGGGTTTCTTGAAGGTGCCCATCTGGTGGTACCAGCCTGCAAGACTGTCAGGACACTGGGAGAGTCGGGACCACTCCAACTGTGCCTCTCCTCAAGGTAGCAGCTGGGGATCTGCTCCCAGCCAAGGTAAGAACAGTGCCCTGGGAGTCAGCTGCAGTACTTACATAAAGAATGCCAGGCTGAGGGGTTGGAGCAGGGCCTCCGCAGTTAAGAGCACTTGTTGCTCTTCCAGAGGACCTGGATTCAGTTCCCAGAACCCACATGGCAGCTCACAACCATCTGACTCCTCTCCACAGTATCTGACACCCTCTTCTTGCCTCCTCAGGCACTGCCTGCACATGGTGCTCAGACTACTTGCAGGCAAAACACCCATACACATAAAGTAAAAGTGTATGTATACATATATATATGCATATATATACTTATGTGTATGTGTGTGTGTGTGTGTGTGTATATATATATATATATATATATATATATATATATATATATATATATATATGTGTTGTGTGTGTGTTGCACGAATCTTAAAAGGTCTTATTAATAAAAACAAACATGGAGCCAGGTATTGGGGTGAACGCTGAAAGATCAGAGAAACAGAATAAGCCACATCCAACCTCACCTTGCCAACTTCTCAGCTGATCTTGTTTCCTCAAGCTGGAAGCTTCTGAGTCCTTGTCTGAATGGATCTCAGCTGAACTGCTGCTAAAAGCCTAGCTTAAAAAGCCTAAAAAGCCTCTAGTTCCTGGTTCTCACGCCTCGCCTTATATACTTTTCTGCTTCCTGCCATCACTTCCTGGGATTAAAGGCATGTGTTTTTTCCAAGCAGGACATTAGATCTCAAGTCCTGGGATTAAAGTTGTGTGTACCACCATGCCTGGCTTCTATGTCTATCTAGTGGCTGTTCTGTTCTCTGATCCCAGATAAGTTTATTAGGGAGCACAATATATTGGGGGACACAATATCACCATATTTCCCCTTTTTTGTCTAAAATAATAAAAAGTTCATGACTAATATAAGATAAACTATATCCAATAAGTATATACAATATATACAGTCAAGAATTGCATTAACAATGTCTAGTCCATTAACATTTGACAGATTCAGACAAAAAACTCCATTATATTTATTAACAATGTCCACTCCATTAACATTTGACAAAATCAGACAAAAAATTTCATTATTTATCGTATTTAAAACAAGTAGTTCCTTTTTAAAAGTAGATTCAATAATCTACCTTTTGTCTTATCATATGTATATATGGCAAGTTGAAAATCAAAAGCTAGTCAGTCATTCCTTTATAACATCTTCCATACTAATGTCCATTTTTAAGCAGTGCTTTGTGAGCTCTGGGAAGCGCTGTGATCTTAGCAAATGCCCTAGTTTGCTTTCTGTTGTTATGGTAAAACACCTTGACCAAAAGGAACTTGGAAAAGAAAGGCAAATAAGCCTCATAGTTCACATGATTATCCATCATTAAGGGAAGTCAGGATAGGAACCCTAGCAGGAACCTGGAGGTAAGAGCAGAGGTAACTGAAGCAGAGATCATGGAGGAAATCTGCTTACTGACTTGCTTTTCAGGCTCACATTCAGATAACTTCTTGTAGAACTATCTGCCTAGTGGCAGCACTGCCCACAGTGGGCTGGGCTCCCCCACATCAGTCAATAAAGTGGCCCACATGCATGCTTGCCTACAGGCAATCTGATGGAGACAGTTTTCTCAGTTGAGTTTACCTTTTCCCAGATGACGCTAGATTGTATCAAATTGACCAAAACATGAACTAGCATGGAGATCTTGAGGATTACTAATACCTAGTGCTTTTTCAAAGACCTTTTATGTGGCAGCTCTCAAGGGCCTCAGGGCAACAGTCCCACCTACTGTCATGGGCCTACATAATTGTGGCTTCACCATTCCCATGGCTACAAGGGTAAGAGCCAGAGCTGGAGCCCAGACACATCCTGCATAGTTCCAGGCCTTTCGGAGTCTTTACCAAAGCACCTGGGGGCTGCTTCTTGGGTGTCACCCAGCTGACTTGTTTGAAATACAGTCAGCAGAATCTTGCTGTCGAATTCAGACTGCAGCTCATGCATCTCGGTGGACACAGCCCCCAGCAGGAAGGGAACTGCCTTTGCAGAGTCCCACTTCACTCCAGCAAGTGTGCTTCATGGCTGGAGGCGTGAATAAAGGGACTGCATGTGTTTTAGCAGGCCCAGCGCTTTAGGGATATGGTGTGGTTACTGTATCTTTTACTTAACCTTGAGCTGTTTTGGTGCTTTGAAGAACAAATGGTATTCTTTTAAACCTCCATGAGGAAATCAATGTAAATAAGTCAAATTCTTCTGTAAGTGTCAGCTGTGGCATTTGCAGAGAATTATTCTGATTAGATTATATGAGTTCATTGTCAATAGTTCTGAAGATATCTAGGTGCTAGAAATCATGATTACATATAGAGAGGGGACAGGTTTAGAAAGCATGTTTAACCTGTTTCTCCTTGAAAGTAAAGAGAAAGATTCACCTTGGATAGTGCTTCTGTGTCACAGTGGGAACTCTTCATTTAGAATTTCTGAGTGTTTGGGGGACATAAGAACCACTGGTAAGCTGGTAGTAGTAGATGCACTTGTCTTCACCATTCTCAGAAGACTGAAGCAGGAAGATTAAGAGTTCAAAGCCAGCCAAACAACTTACCAAAACCCACTTAAGGAAGAGAACTTCATTTAATTATGTAGAACCAACCTGCAATTTCTTAGTATGTGTTAGCAGGGTGCTCCACAGTAATCAAGAAATATAATTTTTAAAAAATGAGTGTGGATATCCTAAACTTAAATTTTAGTTATTATTTTCCATGAGAGAACATTTGACATGTTCTCCCATCATATCGTGTGTGTGTGTGTGTGTGTGTGTGTGTGTGTGTGTTTTCTTGGGGCATATGTGAAAGTTGTAGGTCAACTTTGTGGAGTTGGTTCCTCCTTCTACCTTTACATGGATTTAGGAACTTGAACCCAGGTCACCAGTTTTTCCCAGAAAAGGACCTTTATCTGCTGTGCCACTTCACCGGCCACCATGTTTACGTGTTTTGAGACAAGGTAGCCCTGACTGGCACAGTCAGTGGATCAGAGTGACCCAGACATCAGTGATCTTCCTATACCTGCCTCCAAATACTGGATCTGTGTGCTCGGCACCCAGGCATTGTCTTTTGGTTTGGGTTTTATTTTTAAGCATACATAGATCCTCTTGTTAAGATTTGCTTCATTCCATGAATATTTATTTACTGAGCCTTTACTGCATAGCATCCAGCACAGCAGACACTGGTAGACAAAACCATAACTGCCTGCCTCCTCTTGAAAATCTTGCTCATAAATATGCACATATACAGGAAAATGAAAAGTTCAGGTAAGTGTTCTGAGGAAGGAAAAGAACGTAGAGTATCTGGCCAGTGGTCTTCTATGAGGCAGGAAGCAGCCAGCAGGGAGACAGCCTGGAGTGTAAGCCGGGCTGCTGAGTGCCAACAGTGAGGTCATGAGCAGGTGCAAAGGACTCAGGTCAGAGGTTCAGACAGCACTCTAGGGAGCCTGGCTACCGTCTTGAGAACATGGCAGAGCACTTGAGAAACATGTTCTTCCCAAACATGCATCTCTGCCCTTTTGAAGGTGCTCCTGGCCCTGAGACTGCAGACGCTACCCTCCTCTACTTGGGAGATGTGGAGATCTCAGAAGAGGCCACATTGGTGGAACTGAAGTCAAAGGTCAGGCCCCTTCCTGAAGCATTCGTTGGTGTTGAACTGGCTTCTTCCAGGGAGATATTAATTAATGTATTCTTCTATTTCCTCTTCCCCCAATTACAGTCTGTCCTGATATGGCATGTGTTATATGCCATGGTCAGGGGTAAGTATCAGCAGGCAGCCCACGCTCAACATAGACACCGTGGTATCTGTTGGTGCCTTGCTCTTGTGGTTTCCACTCACCCAGTCCTCACAGGCATGCTGTGCTTGTGTTTGGATCTGTCCTCGGGGACTTGTGACCTATGTTCATTTTGACTTTTTAGGAAACATGGCTTCTTGAACCATCTGTAAAGCATTCCCTTTAGCTCTTCATTGATATTGTTTGTGTACATTGTGATCCACTTGTTAAATGTCATTAGTTCCGAGCTGTGTGGTATGGGTTTCCCTCGGTCAGCTGAGAGCTGACTATATGAGGATGCTGACCTGGATGTTTGTTGTCTGTGTGTCACTTTGTCACACCTGGATGACCCTACAGCACACAGTGATGAGACAGTGGCTTGTGCTGTTAGACTGCCATGAACCCTGCTTCTGCTACTGCAGAGACAGACACAGTGCCTAGTATGGCCCGCAGTGGGCATCTTTTGTGTCCCCGGGAAATGAAATAACCCTCCTTGAGAAAAGCAGTGGCTCCATTCCCATGAAAACAAGTGGGAAGACCTTTTTATTCCTGGTCCTCAGTTGAAAGATTAAAGATGGCCATTTTTAGGCAAAAAACTTAATGCACAATGGCTGCTTTCCATGCTTTATCCCCATATGAAAGGTGCTTAAAGTTTCCTGCCCCTATGGAATTAGATCATGCAGTTTGGGCCTGCCTGTTAGAGCCAAAACAAAGTCTTTTAACTGTTTCAAAACCAAAAGTTCTGTAACCAAAGAGCAGATGTGTTTGCATACTTGTGTTCATGTAGATGAACAAGCAGGCTCTGTGTGTGTAAGTCGCACCCATGTAGAATTGATTCTTAAGTGGCTTTGTAAAAACATGACTAAGAAGTTTTTCAATTTGAGTGCAATGACGCACGCCTTTAATTCTAGCACTTGGGAAGCAGAGGCAGGTGGATCTCTGTGAGTTCATGGTCAGCCTGATCTATATAGTGAATGCTAGGACAGCCAGGACTACATAGAGAGACCCTGTCTCAAAACAACAAACAGCAACAACAAAAAATTTCAGCCTTGAGTGCTAGTACATACCTGTAATTACATAAGAGGCTAGGCAGGAGGATTATCCAAACTGGGTTGCAGAGCAGAAGCCTGTCTCAAATTTTAAAAATAATAAAATATTTTTTAACTTGGATTTAGAAATAGAAAGCTCATTTTTCTGGTCTGTTTCAATGAAAGGAATATAAAAAGTACCAGGATATACTTCATTTATGACAGATATTTCTGTAATGTTATGGGGTTTTTTTGAGGCAGATAAGATATATCCCGGGCTGACCTGGAATACAAACCTGTAGCCAAGGATGACCTTGAACTCCTAATCCTCCTGTCTTCACCTCCCAGGGCTGTGGTTGTGGGCATGTCCTAGCACACCAGACCCTTGTGGTTTCTAATAGATTTGTTGACACTCTGACACTGAAGTGCTCGTCCCTTGGAGTTACATAGTGTTTCACTCAGATGCTTTGGAGTGCTTTTAAAATCAGAGACAAATGTCTGTTTCTTCTTCTAGGCCATGGCCTTGACCTCTGTCTCAAAGCTTGCAGTCCAGTCTACAGCCCTTCTTAGAGTTTGGACAGTGGAGAGCAAACGCCCCAGCAGGCTCTTGCGCATTGACTGGCGGCAGCTCAAGTAAGTATCTCAATGGATTCCTGGCCAACTTCCTGCTGCCACTGTAGGGGCTAGGGGGCAAGCAGGGTCCATGAGGGAAGCTGTGCCATGAGTCAGATTATCCCAGAAAACCCATCCCTAAGAACTTATAGTTGGATAAGCTTCTTGTCCCAAGTTAATTCTGGGATGATATCAGCCTCCATGGTAAGATCAGACATAGCATTGTGCATTTTCTCTGTGCCCTAGAGACCACAACATCATAACTTAAAGGATTTCAGAGTGACTCAAGAAATAGAGCTCTCTGATATTCAGGGCACACACATGACCAGCTGTTCCACCTCTAGAACCCTAGTGGGAATGTTTGGAGCATTTAATTTTAGTTTCCTTTAGCAAAAGCAGCCCTAACATGTTCTTTCATGTCTGCTCAATTATCAACCAAAAGCACCCCAGCCAACCTTGGCCAGAGGGGTGTTTGATTGGCATCTGGCCGTCTTCCCAGAGCTGAGTCTCCATGTGCAGTAAGGAACGACCCAGTGTCCTCGAAGCAGCCACCAGAGTGCAGATGCTCTGCTCTCTGAAAGCCTGGCTCCTCAAGTGCAGCACTCAGCACCCCCTTTGTTCAGGGAAGTGTTAGAATTGGGGCCTGGAGCTCAGAGAAAACCTGCTGACTTACTCCGTTGCTCTGTTTGAATTCCCAGGGAGTACAGACTGGGCCGGAGAGCAGAGCTCTGCTTAGAGCGTCTTCAAAAAGAGGAGGACTTGGGGTAAGGAAGCCTGTTGCACACCTCCCACAGGGTGGCAGTTTCCCTGAAAATATAGGGGTCTGATCAGAAGTGTGGTTTTCTCACTGCATCTGAGTAGTCCAACAACTCCAACTGTAACTGGGTGTGGCTGAAGCAGGAGTCCCACAAGTTCATTGCCAGCCTAGACTACGTAGCAAGAACCTGCCTCAAAAAACTCTAGAGATCTGTGTGGCTTTCTTATAACTCACTTTGGTGTCAATAGCAGCGAGTGTTAGTTTGTCATCCCCAAGGAGTTACTGAGCTCTTGGCAACCTGAGGCATTAAGGGATGCACACTCACAACTCTCCCCAGGGCGTGTGATTTAGCGTGGTTCCTGTCACTCTGCCGCTGCTGACACACGGCGTGCTGAGTGATGCATTTGCAGGTGTCTGTCTCCTGGTCTCTTATAGAAGTGCTGTGAGAGCAAACTGTTCATTCTTTCATTGCTGTAGCCCCAAGACCTGCAATAGTATGTGTGATGTAGTAATTATTTATATACTAAAGAAGTACCCCCAAATCATCTACACTCCAAGCATTTTGTGCTTTTTGCACATGGGGAAAATGTTTATGTGACCTTTATGACTGTCATTGAGTACTGTCTTCCTTCTCCCCATTGCAGTGAGATTGCTCTTAGGTCAGCCTGGTCTGAAAAAGTGCCCTTCCATCCAGGCCTGACCTTGCCTCAACCCCAGCCTCTTTCTAAGAGTACATGTGTGGTCAGGGAGTTTAGGGACCAATTCATGTGAACACTTTGAGTCTCTTAAATGCTGTCATCTCCTTGAAAGTGAGGTCATGGTGGTTTCTGGTCCCATAAGCAGAGCTCATGAGTATTGATTTCGCCCTCAAACCCACCTTGAATATTTATCATTTAGATGCCTCCTGAATTGGCAAATGAAAACAGGTCCTCTTGTTTATGACTTTTCCAGTACTGTAATTACTACTAAGCCTTTTTCCAGCAAGCTTATAAACCTGTATTTTATGAGCATGGGTGATGTGTGTATTTTTCATGTTTCTCCAGAAGTTTCTTAGCAGACAATCTGATTGGTTTGAACCCTTTATCTAGAGTGACTAGACTCTGACAATGTCTTTCACAGTAGTGGTAGCCTTGTGCCACACAGCTGTTTTCCATGTGCCCCTCGTCACGCTGCTGCAGGACCTCTGTCCTGCTGCACACCTGAGGTGGGCAGCCTTGTCCACCGTGCCTGCAGCATCCATCTTTTCTGTGCTGTTGCCTGGTGCCACTTTGCTCTCCTGCAGCCCCCGGGATGTGCTGCTGAGGACACAGCTACGCATCCCTGGTGAGAGAGCCTACACCCTGGCCCTGGACCTGGTATGGGACACCACCCGAGGATGGACTGCTGGCTCCTTGAGGCAGAGAGTGGCTGATTTCTATTCTCTTCCTGTGGAGAAGATTGAAATTGCCAAATATTTTCCTGAAAAGTTTGAGTGGCTTCCAATATCTAGCTGGGTGAGTTGGGCTTTCTCAGAGAAAGCAGAGCTGGTTGACCTGACATTAGAACCAAGTTTTTCACAGCGGTAGAGAGTCCAGTGAAAATTTCCAAGTTGAATTTTATTGGTATTTGATTTCCCAATAGAATCAGCAAGTTGCCAAAAGGAAAAAGAAGAAAAACCAAGATACTTTGCAAGGGGGACCATATTACTTGAAAGATGGAGACACTATTGGCATTAAGGTGGGTTAAAAGTGAATTTACCATTTTGAAACACAAAGATCAAATATTTTGTAGAGAAACTTAGCAGATAATCTTGTTTTATACAAATTGTTTCAGAGAATGAATGAGAAAGAGGGGAAAGACAGATAATTCATTGTGAGGGAGGCAGAGCCTTGAGACCAACCCTGCCAAGGACAATAATAAAGGACTTAGGCCAGCTTGCTTATGACCCTTGTCCTAGTTTCTCTGTCTATCCCTCTGATAAAATACCCTGACAAAAGCAACTTAGGAGAGAAAGGGCGTATTGAAGATCACAGTGCCAGGGCCTGAGAAACCTTGTCACATCACAACCGGAGTCAGGAAGGGTGGTGAGTACATGCTTGCTGCTCAGTTTCTCCATTTTACAGTCCAGGACCCTGTGTCTGGAGAGATGCAACTTGTAGTAGGCAGGTCTTCCCACCTCAGTTCAGGCAATCAAGATATCCCCACAGGCAGGCGCCTCTCCCAAGTGATTCTAGGTTCTGTCAAGTTGACAGGTAATACGAACCATCACACCCAATGAACATAAAAATCTAACTCTAAATAAAATAGTAGCAAACAGCCAGGCATGGTGCCTTTACCTGTAATCACAGCACTTGGGAGTTGGAGGCAGGAGGATTATAAGTTTCAGGCCAGTCTAGACTTAGTTTATTTTATTCATTTGTGTGTATGTGTAGTTATGCATGTACAGAGGCCAGGAGAGGATGCTGGGTATCCTGCTCTAGCACTTTGCTTTTGCTGAACCTGGAACTAATCTGATGGCCAGCAAGCCCTGGTGGTCCTCCTGTCTTCACCCCTCTAGTGCAGAGGTGGCCAGCATGAGTAGACACGCCTGACTTTTCCCACATAGTTGCTGGAGATTTGAATTCAGGCTCTCAGACTTGAACAGCAAGTCCTTACCTGCTAAGCCATCCTCCCGACCATAGGAAGGGCAGAACAGACTCTACAAAGTGGTCTTCTGATCTCCACACATGTTGTGGCATGCTCATGTTATGTGCATGCCCACCCACCCCCACTACCACACACACACACACATACACACACACACACACACACACACACACACACACACACACACACACGCAAATAAATAAAAATACTGACTGGAAAAAAAAAATCTAGTTTTTCAAAAACCAGTTAAGTCTGAGTATCTTGTCAGTTTGAATAGTTTTACTACAAGCCTGTTGTAAATGTAGGCCAGACTGAAAATTTGGTCTTTATTAAATGTAGAATCTCCTGTTTGATGACGATGATGACTTCAGCACCATCAGAGATGACATTGGGAAGGAAAACCAGAAGCAGCTGGCTTTGGAGAAAAAGAAAAGGTAACTCTGAGGCTTGGCCAGGCCCTACTCAAGGCCCCCAGGAGTGAAAGCTGGCACTCTTGCTACCCTTTCACACATCTCCTCTGATCTTCTGCAGGGCCCTAGTTGTCACCCAACAGTGTTCCAGGTCAGGCCCTTCATGATCATCCCCATGAAGAGCTGAAACATTGTGTATTGCTGCCACTGCTGTGTGCGGCCAGGCGCCCCCTTTGCGTGCGACTGGAATGGTTGTGTCCTTACCAGCCAGCACTGCTTCCTACTTTTTCCATCTTATTTTTTGAGACTTAATGTTGTTATAGGCTTCCAGATTCAAAAGCCACCACTGGGGCTCATTATAGGCTCACCTTCATAAAGGACCAGCATCACTGTTCCCTACACACCCTCTCAGAGAGCATGCTTGCCCTTCACTGACACCCTTCACAAATGGTGGTAGTATGGCACTCTGAAGTGAAGCTCAGAGTAACTGGTGGCACAGATACTGGTTAATCTGGAGAGCATGTGAGTGTGATGGCTAGGTCAAAAGCTAGGACTACTAGTATAAACATCCCTGCTAGTAGAAAGGCCAACAAGCTAATAAAAACATAAAGAGTTTGAGCAGAGAGTTCACAGAAGGGAAATGCAGACAGCTTGTTCATTCATCAACAAAATGTCAATTCAAACTACTACACATTCACTAGCATTACTGAAATGATGCCTCCTTGGTAAGAAGACAGTGCCTGGGACAGTGGCCCAGCTGGCAGGTAGAGATGGAACAACACTTGGGAGGTGCTTCGCACTACTGAGGAGTACACACCTGTCACACAGCAGTACCCTCAGAAACAGTAGAAAGTGCCCAGTAGCCTGAGCTCAGCCTTCGCATGAGTCTGTCCTAGGAGTCGTCTGCAGAGGGCACTGTGCAGTGTGAATGCCAGACCAGCAGCCACAGTGCCATGGTTGTGTTTGGGAGTCACAGTGAAGACTGGTCTGCGAAGTGGTGAGTGAGAGTTACTTGGGGACAGAGACTGAGAAAGCAAAATGGAGCTGACCGAACTGTCACCTAGGTGTGTGGCTATGATTTGAGTACACTGTGAATGTTAACTTTCAGTTTAAAATGTGAAGGAGAGAAGGGTTACACTGTTGAATGTGCAGCCAGGATGTGGGGAACCCCCTTCTTACAGGGATGGCATGAGAGTGAACTGGAGCCCTCAGATGGGCAGTTTGAAAACATCTGTCCGACTTGCAAACCCTGTTCTACGTTGAGCCCTAGTATCAGGAATGCATTTGGGAGCCATTCTAAGTACCCTTGGCACAGGGCCTGGAGGGATGGCTCTAGCTGCTTTTGCAGAGAGGACCTAGCTTCAGTTCCTAGCACCCACATGGTGGCTCACACCATTTATAACTCCTGTTCCAGGATATTTAGTGCCCTCTTCTGACCTCCACAGGCACCAGGCATGCAGGCAAAACACACATACACATGAAAGTAAATCTTAAAAAAAGAAAAAATCTAAATAGGCCCCTCACCCATGCCTGTGTATCGGTGCCACCTTCTGTCTCCCACAGCCGAGAAGTCCTGCGTGCACAGAGCAGCGATGTGTTCTCCAGTGCAGAGATGCGCACTCGGCCCCGGGGACCAGAAGCTTCTCTGTCCATCCATGTTGCAAGCTTCAGATAGCCCTGCAGCCGTATGCACTGTGTTCCAGTCCGTGACCGCGGCCTTGTGGGTTTATGGTGGACAAGCTGGTTGCCTCCATAGCCAGTGATACCAAGTCTTCAGCTTTGTGACAAACAGATGACACTTCTCAGGCCAAGCAGGTACACCTGATCACCAGCTCTGCAACACAGCAGCCGCAGAGCTGATCAGACCCAGACACTGTGCCAATCAGTACAGACTTCCCAAGCCTGGCCCCAGCGGCCTCTTTCCATAAAGTGTGCTCCTGGACAGTGGCAAGTTGTTCAAAGAGGACAAATCTGATAGCTAAGACACACAGTCAGTTGCTTACACTGTTGAGGTGACCAGTTAGCCATCTAAAGCTGAAGCTGCAAGGGTAAGGGTATATGTGTCCTGAGTTCATTCCCGGTTCCAGTACATGCCTCTTCTTGGGACAAGTTCAAGGTAGGACTCTAAGAGAGCTCAGGCTCACGTTCCCTTGGTGTGATGTTGACCATCTACAGCCTGGCAAGAGGCAGGAAATCATAGAAGCCTAGCACAACAAATCCAGGTTCCCAGTTGTCCTGGGCAGACTGGCCTTTTCCTTCTCAGTCAGCACATGTAACTAGCTGATTTAAGAGATTTGGTATTTATGCACTGTAACTAATACACTATCAAAACAGTATCTATTACTGAACTGGCAGGTTTGGGACCCTGGACTGACTTAGTCTAAGACAGCACTCCTAAGAGAAGTTGTCAGGTCTCAGTTTCTCATCAGCTCTTACATGTCTTCATGGAGCAGAACTAAGGTAGGGAGAGACAGGGCAGAAGTAACTCTGGCCTGGGCTTCAGCTGTCTCCTGCTGGCTAAAGCGTCTCACATTCTGGTATTGCTATGCTGACTTCTCTGGAGCTGACACTCAGCAGGTAATCCTGTTCTTCCTTTGTCTTCTCAACACCATTTTGCCAGAGTTGGTGTCATTTTAGGTGACTGTTTCTGTGGAAGCACATGGATCTTAAGATGTTGGGTTTGGACTAGTGAGTGATCTTTAGGCCATGTCCTTATAGCTACACACCAAGGGGTTCCAGCAGACCCATACAGTAAACATTACTTGACTACAACTGAGTCCTCTGGGTAATGGCTACTGTTTCTTGTACTGTAACTGACGTGGCTCCTTAGTTTGCCCTTTCACCCCAGCTTCTGGCAACAGTACTGATGGGCGAGCTGAGACACTGCTTCTAGAAGACGCGCCTCAAGTGCTGGCTGCAGCCCAAGCCTGTTGACGGGCCTTTCTATTTGGTTGTTTTTTGTTTGTTTTGTTTTTTAATTGGGAGATAGAACAGGCTAAACTGGGGGGGGGGGGGGAGGAGGGGGGACCACGGACGGACGGACGGACACTAAGATTGTATTAAAGAAAAAATAAACCATTTTTAAAGTTGCAGCCCTTGGTTCTGTCATACACTGACTGCTTTGTGTCCTGCTGCTTGAAGAGTATGGCCTTTTCTCCAAGCATACTTCAGACACTCAACAAATATGGCTTATAGTAGAAATACTGCTTTGGCAATGAGTATTTTGGCTTAAAATAAATCTAGACTCATGGAAAAGTATTTTGGAAGAAACTGGCTGTCACATAACTCTGCTCACTATTCTGGGGAACAGGATCTGGCCGGGGCCAAGGTGGTACCAAGAATTTGTCAATCCAAAACTGGCTTCATAGCTGCTACCTTCCCTCTAGATCAGACTTAACTATGAGGGTCTCAACGATGGCAGAATCTTCTCACTACCTAAGGGAGCACAAGCAGCTCCCTCTTTGAAGTTCAGTAAGCCAAACATCAGTATATGGAGGTGATTCACGGCACCTTGACAAGAAGCATGGACAGCAGCTACAGTCCACCAGTTGGGGCTCCTGCACCAGCTTGACCTTTTTTGTTGCTAGTGACTAATCCAGGGCTGTGCTGGCTGAACTGCCCATCTGACAGACAGACACACACACACACACACACACCCCAGATTACAACGACTGTTTTGCTTTATAGCCACCAAGTCTTCAGAGCAGCTAGCAACTGTCAGAGCACAGGAATGAGGACAGGAATGCTGAATGGAAGATCAAAAACAGGCTTGTTTTTATTATACAGAGAAGAACTTATTTACAACTCTCTGATGCGGACTATGTACATAACAATACAAGAGGCATCGGCTCCAGGCGGTCACTATAAATTAAGATTATAAATATGAGGGTTAGCCCCACCTGCAGGCACAAAACCTTTTCTCCAATTCCTCAGGGATCCTTCCTTCTCTCCCCCTCTGACAGGCCCCTCCAGCACTCAGACTGGGCCCCTCACTTCTTGTTGACTGTATAAACAGTGCTGTGTCAGTCACAGACAACACTGATTTCCAGCACCCCTCACCCAAACGCGATGCTTTCTCAAGAGGCCACTGAGGACTTGAGTGTTGCCCTCAGTTGCTTTTCCTCCTCACCTAAGTTTCTGTTGGTCTGTCACAGGCTCTGTGACTTCTCTGAGGCCAGATGATCCCTGCCTTCACATTCAGGTCTCAACTGACTGCTCAGTGAGAAACAGAACAGACGGAAAAGTGACAGCTGTTTCCATTCAGGGTTGCTTTCATGGAGGCAGTGAAGTCCACAGACAGGCAGAGATTCTCCCAGCCCACATGTGATGAGCAACAGGTCCCACAGAGACAGGCAGTTGCTGTGGTGGAACTCTAGGCCTGGGGCACAGTGCAGCAGCGATTACGCTGTAGGCTCTCCATTCGCCACTCTACTGGCCAGGGCTCTCAGATCTGCCTGTGACTGACAGGGAAGGGAAGACGACCAGGGCGTCTGTCTGCAGAAGAAGCAGCACGTCAACCCTGCCTCCTCAGCTGGGGCTGCTGGAGGCCCCACCCAGAGTCCAAGCTCAGCACTTCCTTCCCCTGTCAGATAGGAAAGCATTGGCAGAGTTCACGGCACTGTCCTCTCTGGGTAAGGACCACAGCCCAGCAGCCCTCCTGCCAAGGCTGAGCTAAAGCCCTTTCCAGCTGGCCTACAAGTCCCTGTGAGGAAAGTGGGGAAAAGGGGAAGTCAGTGGCATTGAAGGCCAGGGGCATCCTCACCTGGGAACTGCCCACAGCATGTAGTCTGGGCCTTGTGGAGCTTCTGCTACCAGCAGTGCCACCTGCTGTTTGAGAACCAGTTCTGCCCAGCAGATAGTGGCAGGGCAGCAGCATCGTGGGCTATGGTTAGAGTCCTCACACCACTAAGAAGCCACTACAGAGCCTGAGACTCTGGGCCACCTGAGATGGACCCAGACTGCCCCTGCTGACTATTCATTCTCCCATGGCATACATCGTCTCCAGCACCCAGGAAGCTTGGTCTCCACAGTAATGCTGAGCTAGTGTAAACTCATCCTTGTCTGCCCCAGACTAGACTGCAGACGCCTGTAGCATCCTGAGGAGATACATGGACTGTCCACATGCCGAAAGCCCAGTGCCCTAAGGCCTGGCGTAAGCAGGAGGGCTTTCCTGTCCTTCACAGATTCTAATAACCCTGGAAACACATCCATGTCACTTTCAAACCAGGAAAGTACATAACTTTTGTTTCTAAAAATTAAAACTCATGAACAAAAGGGGCAATAGCAGTGGGCGGCCTTTGTGGGGCCGCTGTGAAGAACCACAGGGTGGCTGTCAGGCACAGAGAACAATCTGGTGAGGACCACTGAGGCTGGACCCAACTCTGCTTCTGAGACCCAGTAGAGGTGGCCATGGTACTGCCCAGTAGGACCACTAAAGGACACTGAAAAGGAATACACAGGACAATCCGAGCATGTGGCCCAGGTAAGAAGGTTCTGCAGGGGTGCCAGGTGCTGGGAGGTCAGGCTTCACCATATTCTCTGTGGCCCACAAGGCAGGTCAGCAAGAGCCACAAGTGGGACTGCCCCAGTCTGCCCCAGGACTGCAGCTAGGAAAGGGATTCTCAAAGGTAGCTGTGTTGGTACGTTCAAGACTTCAAAGCTGTTACCAAGGGGCATCAGGCTTCCTGTCATTAACAAAGGGAATAGCACCATGAGAAAGGCCAGGGGCTGAGTGGTGGCAGTGTCCTCCCTGGGCCTCAGTCTCGGGAGGAGCGGAAGATGCAGGCAGAGAATGCAGAGGCTAGGCCTCGGCGGCAGGGGAGCTCCGGCTCAGCTCCTTGATCCCACAAAGGATCCTCTTCATGTGGCCCACTTTGGTCACGCCGAGGTCCTGCAACAGAGGAGATAGGCACCATGGATATCAGGAAGAGGGCTCAGGCCAGAGGCTTTACAAATTGGCTGCCACCAATGTTTTCTCAGTCTCTTTTTCGAATACAAATGAGGAAAATACCAGCGGATGAAATAGGAAGGAATCGGCACAAACATCAGTCATGCAGATACCCCACACATGGTTCCTATTGCCTACAAAGACTGCTGTCATGAAGGACAGCCAGCAGACAAAAGAAAAGAGGCCTGACAGCAAGTGGGTGGCAGCCTTGGAAGAGACACCTGTCAAGGAAGTCCCCATGGCCTTTTGCCGCCTTGGGACAAAACCAGAAACAATACCCAAAAGACAGCTCTTCAAGGCCAAGCAGGCCAGGGCTTAGCTATGTAGTACAATGGGTGCAGACCTGACCACACATGTTCAGGGAGGGGAGGATGAGCAGCCTGACCCTCCTCCCAGGCTTGAGAAAGCCGACTCTTCCATCTTCGCTCATATGGAGCACAGCAGGGCCCACCAGCCACTGGGACTTAGAGCTTGTCAGCTGAACCTATACCACAGGGCTGCATTCCCTGGTTTCTAATGTTAGGATATTACCTTCTTATGTGGCTACGAAAACCACCGCTTCCCCCATGGTGTCTGCACTTGGCCTTGCTTATCTGTCAGAGAAAGTCACCACTGATAAAAGCAAGGACCATAGTCAACCTGAGGTACACAAAAAGGTCCAAGAACCAAGAACGGTGTGATGACTGGTGATGCTAGGATGCAGCAAGGTCAGGGAAGAGAACAGAGCTGAAAGGAGTGTGTAAAAGCCCAGGTGTGGGTTCTAGAAGACACCTGTGAAGTACCTTGAGGTCCCTCCGCTCCAGGTGCAGGAGCTCAGAGCCCCGGATGTCGTGCCTCGTGAAGATGTCCTTATACTCACAGAGACTGAGGTGCTCCAGCCAGGCAGCAACCTCCTCTGTCCCCCAGAGGTGAACTGTCAGAGACGGAAAAGCACGAGTGCAGTGAATGCTCAGAGCCCAGCAGCCAACACCAAGACACCCAGCAGTGCTACCCAAGATGCCTCCAGCAACCAGCACCCAAGATATCCCAGCAGTGGCACCCAAGATGTCCCCAGAAGCCAGAACCCATCACCTAGCCACAGGCACTGTGCTCCAGCAGTGCAAAGGAGACAGAGAGCCACCCTCCTCTGAGGGGCATGCACTGCAGGAGTGCTGGCTACTCCTGCCAGGTGGTCACCAGCCTTTTGGACACCTCTGTGTTCCAGAGGCATTAAACACACCAAACACAAAGGGAACATCTTTGTGACTAAAGCCAGCCTTTCCTCCAGCTTCCAGAGGAGATCACAGCTGGAGCACTACAGGGAGACATGCAGAGACTTAGGCCATGCAGAGTCAGATCCACCATCATTCACATAAACCGAATTCTAGACAAACATGCAAAGATGAGAAATCAAACAGGAGCTGCCCTGAGTGGTGGCAGATGCCACACCAAATCCAGCCCTGGGCCCCAAAGGTGCTCTGGGCCGACCACTGAGATACATTTTAAGCCCCAATTTACTGATCCAAGGGGAGAAAAATGTCCTTTAGTGCCATTTCCTATTGATTTCTTCACCCGCAATCACTGGTGGCCTGGAGTGCCAGGCTTCAGAACCTTGATCAATGAGTCAATTAAACGGGAATCGGCAGCCTGACAGAAGGAGCAGGCACAGAGGACCCCAGCACAATCTGAGTTTTGTGTCTCCAAGTTTGTCTGTCATTTCTGTTGTTGTCCTCCCTACCTCAAGCCCCCAAATTCAGGGTAGGCAGGTCAGCTCAGTTGCCCTTCACCCCACAGTCTCCATGGAAGGTGTATTTGAGCAGGGCATTACATCAGTCAGTACCCAGACAGAGAAAGGAAGCAAGCAAGGTTTGGTCTTGTAGGTACAAGACAGCCTAGTGCAGCCAGTGTGACTAGGGATCATAGCACAAGGACCAAGGGGAAAAGCCTCAAGGATAAGGAGAAAAGCAGAGACCAGGAGAATTGAGCCAGGACAGCTGGCATTGACAGCCAGAGAGAGACAGACGCAGGAGAGCGGCAGGTACCAGGGGCTCCTAGGCTACTGTGAACTTCTTTGTTCTTATTATTTTTCTCCTTTTTAAACTTGGTCACGAGGCGGAATTTACCACTGCGGCTGCGTTTAGAAAGATCCAGCATCACATTCTGTTGGAGAAAGTAGGAAACACTGAGAATAAGGAACTCATTTGCCAAGACCTAATCTATCCTTGGGGATTGGGGGTAGGAAGAAACACGTTCACTAAATGTATGATTCTCTTTTATACATTTGTTTGGGTTTATTTATTTGTGTGTAAGCCATGTATGCATGGGTGCCCAGGGAGGCCAGAAATGGGCACTGGATCCCGTGGAAGTGGAGTTACATGTAGTTGTGAGCTGCCTGATGTAGGTGATGGGAACCAAAGTCGGGTCGTCTGGAAGGGGTACTTGTGTTCTTAAACTCTGAGCCCCAACATCCTCATCCTTAGTTTCACATCCTGCTGCCAAAGGTTCCAACAGACTAAGCTGGGCAGAGGTGCTATTTCGTATCATTTACCTCCTATACTATGTTAAAGAGGACACTGTCTCCTGTGTTCTAGGAGGCCAAGATGACTTTTTCTCTTGGCCCCTTCTGTTTCCAATTCTAAGATACCAGAAGCCCAGAGGTAGCCTAGGGCTTGTCCTTGCCAGACACCTCCCTCTTCTACCTCCTTCAACTTGCTCTCCCTGCTGTTGGAGTCTATCCCAGGTGCAGTATGCCCTGGAACCCGAGGATCCAAACCATTAGATAAGTACCCATAGATGCAAACTGTGCATGGGGAATGGACACACCAACTATCAAATAAATACACAGAGCCTTTTCTTACTTACGAATACCCAGCCTTATCTTGGCTGAGTTTCTAGCCAGCGTTCCTTAATTTATCCCATCTGCCTTTTGCCTCTAGGTTTTTCTCGTTCTCTTCTGTAAATCTTACTCTTATTCCGTGGCTTGCTGTGTAGCTGGGTGGCTGGGCCCTGGAGTCCTCCTCCTCCTCTGGCTGCTAGTCTCCCTCTTCCCGGATTTCTCCCTCTATATATGTTCTCTCTGCCTGCTGGCCCTGCCGATCCTCTCTCCTGCCTTGCTATTGGCCAGTTCTTTTTAGACCATCAGGTGTTTTACACAAGCACGGTAGTGCAGCTTCACAGAGTTAAACAAATGCAACATAAACACAAATAACACCCCGTACACTAATATTCCACTACACCGGCTCAATCCCTGTCAACAGCCTCCGAGAAGCTGCAGTGTACTAGTCACAGCGGCAGGCTAGCCCACATCTTGCTGCTTCCTTCACCCCTAGTCCCGCCTGTTTCAGAGGCAGTGGGGACCCATTCTTCAAGGGTCACTCTTCATCCCCAACCCTTAACTCCTTCCTTCATGCCTAAATCTCTCCTGGCCTTGAGGACCATTTTAGTAGAGAAGTCTCCAGACTAAAGCTGCCTCAAGGACTGTATTGCACACAGGGACTAACAGCATGAGCCATTAAACTCAGGACCAACATACCTCTTCCTCACCAAGCTCCATGGGCTGGCAGAGCCAGGGTGTGTCTGTCAGCTTCCTGAGCTGCTGGTCCATCTCAACTAGGGCAGCTCCAAGCCTTTCCTTCTGAGGGGGATCCAACTGCTGCTCCAAAAGAAGGGAGAGAGAAATGGAGTTGTGAACCACAGCAAGCCTGGACCAGCCAAGTCAGGTGGGTAAGGCTTATCAAGCTCCTTAGGCACTGCTATACAAACTTGGTAGAACTGAAGCTACAGGTAAGGAAGGCTTGAGCCCAGAACCTCCCTTCCTGAGGGAATAGGTGAGGATGGGTAAACCTCTGCCCTGGCCTTGGGGAGCCACATGCAGCAGCCCTGGCACCTGTAGTCCTTTTAGGTTCTTCTGTCACCAAGCAGGCAGGTCCTGCTCTTCCTGCACAAGCATGGGAGGCAGCTAAGACAGCAGCTAGAGCATTAAGGACAGCACCACTTTGGAGTGGAGAATGGGACACTAGTCTGGGAGTCTCCAGTAAGGCCCTTCCATGTCCTACTCAGGCTAGTGGCCAGCCATC